>NC_064642.1:447122048-447425078 GCF_023864345.2 Schistocerca serialis cubense | reverse complement strand
TAATATGAGAGCTTAGAATGATGTATTTGGTAAGGGATCATGATTTTTGAAGTACGTTTGAGGTAGATGACTTTATTGAAGGTCTTGAAATTATTGAGAGAAGCTGCAACGATTCTGAGATGTGATTGATCTGCTATGATGTTATTATTGCAGTGATGATGTGTATTATGCTGTTGAGGTACGTTTATGATCAATAAGCTGAGAATTGTACTTTAAAGAGTTATGAAATGTGTGTACGTGAATGAATGTATCACAATGCCGCCGAAAATTTTTTGGACTCTGTTGTATTCATAGGATTTTGTTTCTACACATTTGTAACGCAAATTCTCGACCTGTGAAATTTTTATATGAGACTGTCACTGCTGTCGTAAATATTTCGGTAAGAAAGTTAAGTGACCACCTTCACGTAATGCGTCATGGGCACCCAGCTACATGACAATCGCCTGGAAAAAAGCCATTAGTGTGTGCCTTTCAGAGGCACAGGTAGAGAAAAAAAGAGGCCATTATCCACACTATTGACATTTCTTTGTAGAAAGCATCGCAAATACAACACGCTCAAACCGCTGAAAACATATGATTATACTGTGAAGCTTTTAATTTATGATATTTACTAAAATGTCTAATGAAATGATGAGAAACATTTTACATCTATTGTCTTTCTAGTTGAGAGTTTGCTCATTTTGTTTAATATCAAGTTTCTAGCTGCAGCAGTATTGGTTAAAATAAAATTTAATAGATGTACTAATATCACTATTTTCTGTCTACAGACCCAGTAAAGTATAATTTTATGATGTACTTTCATAGAAAAGAGAGCACAAATAGACATTTCCCTTCGCAGGAATTGCAAAAATAACTTTTTAACAGGTTGGTAACTTATCTGCTAGAGTAAGTCAAGTTGATGCATCACTCTAGTGTTAAGATGTGACATAGGTATTAAACATGGGCATTTTTACTGTAATATTTTTTCTGCTTGAGCTTTGTCATGTTTAGATAAAAGTTATTGCATTTGCTGCTGCTGCTTGCCAGGCATAGTGCTACTAAATTTCACTTTATATTACTCTGTTAAGCTAGTTTTACTACTGATTTATTTTTGTTGTTGCTGCACATTGGCTCATATTAGTTGTAATGTTGCATTTGATTGGTAATTTAGATTTACTGTAGCTTGCTTTGCCAATTTCCATTTTTTTGTCATTTCTGTTTGTGTTAATTGTTTTGTGCTGCTGCATTGCCTCGTCCCTTAGTTTAGCATCTGAGCTCAGTAGATTTAAGTTAGCTTAAGATGGGGTAGGCTATATGTGAGGACGAGTTGTGATGAATTGGAAGAAATACATTGGGAAGCTGTAAGAAAATGGTTTGGCCAAAACAGAATTTTGAAAATAGGATGTGAACAGAATATAGAAAGCATGCTTAGATAGGATTTTTTTTTGGTGGAAACAAATGTTGAAACAAGGGGAAAGATCTACAGAACGAAGTTTTGGGTTGGACTGCAGTACCAAATGTCACACTGAAAACGAACCCTGTCTTTCCTTTTGTATTATTCCGCTATGTGTTTATGTACCCTTGTGTATTTGTCTTTTTCCTGTCTTTAAGTGTTTAGCTAATAAGATTTATGTTGTAGAATTTTTCAAATACTATGTTATTTACTTTGCAAAGATGTTTAGACATTATTTATTCTGTTTTGTTTTAATGCTCACGTGTGAAGTTGATGTTTCAAAAGTTATTCTGATCTTTTATGTGTTTCATTATGTCATAATTCCTGTAACACTGATGTATATGTTATTTCGATTCTTCTGTAAAGCCTGCATTACCACAAATGTTAGCTGCATTGTTATGTTCTTTAATGATGTATTTTGTACCTTTGTTATTGTATTCTTATGTTATAAAATTGTAATTGACACCAGTTCATCAAATTAAGTAACTTGTAAGTTACATTTCACTGCACATGTTTCTGTTGGTCATAGTATATGGACAATATGTGAGAAGTAGGGACTGTTAGTGTTTGCACGTGTGTTAATAATTCAGCAAGGGACTGGATAACAGCATTGCTGGTTCTAAGGACAATTCCAAAATCTTTGTAAGCGCACAAGTGGTGGTTTATGGACTTGCTATATTGTCCGCAAGACTCTTTGATGGTGATTGTGCACTTGCACAGCTGTAACAGATGGCTGCTGGCCGTCTCTACAAGGACTACAGTGGGTCTGCATCTTTGGTGGCCCACCAATACCATTACTTCTACAAGGACTGCAGTGGGTCTGCACCTCTGGTGGCCCACCAATACCATACTCTCTACCAGGACTACAGTGGGTCTGCTCTGTGATTACCTACCTACCAATATTCTTCAAAACTTCGAATGACTCTGCTGTGGGTTTGCTCTGTTGTGGCCCATTACCTGTCTGCATGTCAAGAGTCAGCACTGTCTTTCCGTTGGAAGGACAACACTACTTCTTCAAGACTGCATGGAAATCCACTACTTCCGTGTGTATTTTCTTTTACTGCTCAGAGTTTGAGTAAAAAAAACCCACTGCAATTCTACTGTGATGAATGATCAGGACTGTCTATATGGACTGTGAGAAAATTTTAGCTTTTGACCAACATTGTATCAATAAGTGTGTGCATTTGATTTCTTTGTTATTATAAAAAAATTTTCAAATCTGTATTGGCCACTGCCCAAAACAATTTGTAAAATTTTTTGTGGGGAACATGGGAGCTATGTAAGTAGGCTGTTTAGGTTTTTATACTGGTAACGCCACGTAGCGCTCTGTATGAAAATCACTGGCTGTGCTGTGTGCAGTCTGTGGCTAGTTTGCATTGTTGTCTGCCATTGTAGTGTTGGGCAGCTGGATGTTAACAGCGTGTAGCGTTGCGCAGTTGGAGGTGAGCTGCCAGCAGTGGTGGATGTGGGGAAGTGAGATGGCGGATTTTTGAGAATGGATAATCTGGAGGTGTGTCCATCAGAAACAGTAGATTTGTAAGAATGGATGTCATGAACTGCTATATATATTATGACTATTAAGGTAAATACATTTTTTGTTCTCTATTAAAATCTTTCATTTGCTAACTATGCCTATCAGTAGTTAGTGCCTTCCGTAGTTTGAATCATTTATTTAGCTGGCAGTAGTGGCGCTCGCAATTTTGCAGTAGTTCGAGCGATTTGTGAAACGTATAGGTTAATGTTAGTCAGGGCCATTCTTTTATAGGGATTACTGAAAGTCAGATTGCGTTGCGCCAAAAATATTGTGTGTCAGTTTAAGCACAGTCTTGTACAATTTTTCTAATGGGACGTTTCAAGCTCTACACAGTCTGGCAGCTGTGCAGTCCCAGCTGTGTGAGATCTTCTTTCCTTTTCAGGTCTCACTCATTCTTCATCTTTCCTATCCACCAAAATTTCGGTTCTTACTCTCAAATACTAAAATCTTCCGGTATGACTATCAAGCCAGCATTAACCTAATGAATTCTGTAGGGAGGAGGTTGTTCAGTAACCTCTGCACAGTGTGGCAGCTGTGCAGTCCCAGCTGGGTGAGATCTTCTTTCCCATTTCAGGTCTCACTCTATCTTCATCTTCCCTATCCACCAAAGTTTCGACTCCTTCTTTGCAATACTAAAATTTTCCGTCATGGCTATCAAGCCATGAGTTCTGTAACCATTCTATCCACCGATTAGTGAAGAAAATACCTAATGTGACAAACCTAACAGTGACATACACAACAGAGAAGTGTGATGTAATTAAGATACAAAGGTATTTGAGTAACAAGTATGTATAGAACCATGGTAATATTATAAGTACAAAGTTGTTGTTTTATTGGAAATGGTCCACCAACAGTAATTTAAAAAGATATACAAATTCGTGTACAAGTAGGATCTGAAGTAGCAGTGGAATCTATTGTATGCTGTAGAGCTAATTAATTAATAGTAAAAGAGATTGCTTAGTGTTATGAAAAATATGCAGATAAGTTGTAACAATGAACTCACCTTGTGTAGCAAGGAATGGCAGTGTAATAGAATTGAACAGTGTTTGTGGTTGAGACGTGAAGGACACGTCCTTGAAATATTTATAAGGTTGGAGCTGGCCTTTATTTGGTGTAGTGTGTGACAGAACACACCTACACATATTGAGGTTATGAGGTGGAGGCGTGAATGCGACCATAGGTACCCTTATGTTAGATGAGACAGAGCAGCTCAGGGTGTCCTACAGGTTTAAGGAATTTAGCATTACGCTCGGCCATAATTACTTAATGCGCTTTAGTGGTAGGTCGAGAGAGACTACCTGTGGTTTCAGCATCCAATAGAGTGGAAATGGATTGCAACATGAGCAAACTGATCAGCTACAATACACTATAGATATGAAATAAATGTGCTATCCTATGCGTTAAATATTATTAGAGTGAGTGTTAAATAAGTACATACACTAGCAACATAATTGAGTAACATAATGGCAGACGTGAAACATTATTTATAGCTCAGCATAAATACACTTCGATGAAGTAAGTACATAATTGCAGATGTGGAACTGACACAGCAGCAGAAGACCAATAAGTGGATTTAGTAGTCAACTAAACGTAGTGTGTTTTGAAAACTCAGAACTGTACTATTACCACAAGTTACTCACATGTACAAAGAAGCTGAGAAGACAACTACTAATCTAATACACTCACACTATCTCTAAGAATAAGGTAATCGAAAATGAGTCAGCTAAGTAAGTAAAATGCAAATGCATCAGGAATGTACCAAGCATTGGTTCAGTGTTCTGGCCCAGAAATAATAAATTGAGATTAAATAGGATTCATGATTGAATGCCTTGAGCATAAATTTTCTCTAGTACATGACTAACGGCGTTTTGAGCCATTTGTTTACCGATTTTATGACAGTTAAGTAACCACAAGAGTAAAATTGTTCCAGTAACATATTGAAAGATAAAATGTATATATCCCCATTTCATTGTGACCCACCCTTAGATATTAAGTGAACAGAGTCTGAGGCACCCTTTTTGCTTGTTCTACAGGACAAACCAGATAATGGCAGCCTGGTAGCTGCGTGAAAGCGTGGAGTGACTTGGACACAACTCACAGTGACCCCTCCCCTTTCCCCATGTAACTTCGAGTGAACGTGAAGGACGCACACCATAGCAACTTCCCCTCCTCTACCCTTGTGAATGGAAGTATAGAACGGCTGCATCCACGTGTGTAAAAATGAAATTGTCATGATTTGTGAAATTTTCTTTCAGGTTTAGAAAAGACTGCTAAGATATAATTATCTGTTTATGTATCATGAATAACTGTGTTATTTTCTTTGAATTTGTGTATGCAAAAAATATTTACAGACAATTTAATGGATTTAAGATTTTCATAATTTTACATATTCTTATGTGTTGGTCTGTCTAAGGCAATATGTATGCCAAAGTGTTTTATTGATTTTGCTTAAATTTTGAGTGATAATGTTGCTTAAGAGGCAGTGAACATCCTGACAACTTAAATAATTGAAGTAGGTAATAAGTTTTCTTTTAATATTTCTATATGTTTACATTTCAATTTTAATTTTTCATAGGGAGTTAAACTGTATTCTTGCTTCCCTTTTCGTAATTAATTTTTTTTCATCTACATTCAAAAAAGTTAAGTAGAGGGTGATGTCGGGAAGCAGCCTACTCACGCCTTATAAAATTCACATCAGTCTCTCCATTGTGTGCCAGCCAGTCCGCTGTAACTAGCCCTGACGTCATAAATGTTCCGCAATACTTTAAAGTCAAGTAAATAACCTGAAACGTTTCTAGCATGTCAGGAGTAATACTAAATCAATATCTGTTGAATATCAGTTCAATAACTTTAACCATTTTCAAAATGTTTTTCTGTAAAAATTATTGGCGCAGCATAAAAGAGCTAGAAACTTAAAAATTTATATTTAGATTCCTTTTGCACAATAATTTAGTAGGAACAGTATTCTGGATCTCACAAATTAAAATTTTAGTTGAAATTCATGATTTTCTGGTTTTTGTCTTAGAAATTAAGGAAGCAAGATAGATTAAGTAGGCGAATAAATAAAGCTAGGATGTCTAAATTTAAGTAGAAGGGAGATCCGCTATAATCATAAAAATGTGAGAAATTTCAACATAGTAACTACAAAAGTATAGCTATAGCATATCTCCAAAGAGCAAGTTCAGAGCTCGTCTACTGCGTGTAGTGTGATTAAATTAATTCTCTCGCCCAAAATATTTGACTTAGCCACGTCACACTTTTATTATGATTACTTACTTGCATGCTGATTGCACAATTAAATTGAAAGCTTCATCGACCATCGGCAAAGGAAGCAATGATTTATTCAACAACTTAAAGTGGTGCATTACTAGCCCAACGGCTAGTCGGGAGAGCAGATTTGATCAGGCGTTCCCTTAGCCGTCCGCACCTCGACTTTATATGTAAGAACGCTGTGCGAGGAAGGAAGGCCCCAGTTCTCGCCAGACGCTGATTAGCGCACCACCTGTGCCGGGAGTCGCGTCGCGTCGGTATCGTTGATATAAACAGCCTCGGCTGCAGTAATAAGTTACTTGGGATATGCGTAACCATGAAATGGTTTTCGAGTGAAGTGTTAATTTTGGGATGACGTTAATGATCTATCTTTAGCTTGCGTATGTCGTCTTTGGACGTGCCGCCGCAGGACAGACATTCTACCATTATTAGCGCGGTGTTTGATGAACATTATCATCAAATTATCGCGAGCATTCACTTAAACATTTAATTTGAACAGTTATAGTTGCATCAGCACATTAGACTCTGAACTGCTCTGGCAGTTGGATTGTGTGGATTCTTTTTGGTCTGCCACTTTCAGAATATATTGAACATTTTAGAGAGAATGGTTTTTGATTGTGAATCCCAGACAATCTCCTAATTCCTCAGAGCTATAAGCTGTAGCTATAAATGTATTTCTCAGATGAAGTGGGCACTAGGAATTCTAATTACAGGCTTCACGTTTTGCTAATCACTTTCTGGTTGCCAATATTGTAGTTAGAGAGCCATTGTTGAGAACAGCAAACAACAGCATTAAATAAATAATAGGAACATTAACATTTATTCCACCCGCCGCTCCACAGTGTGTTAAGTTGAGAATGTGGGTCGAATGGAAAGCGTGCTTGGATAGCTGAAACGTTTGAGGCGACTTCTTGAGTAAAGTGGGAAATCCTGGTTAAAGTCCCATTCCGCCACAAATTTTCAATTTTCGGCATTGAACTATTTCGATGCCCAGATGCGGCTGAACTAGTTCCTACCTCGACATATTAAAAATCGAACTCATAATAATGAGTTACAAGGAAACATTTAAATTAATTATCAAAAATGGAGGGTTTTAAATAAGATACTTAGTAATTTGTCAGAACTGAAGGAAGTTAAAAGATGATATGAAAGACCAGAGATGAGAAGTAGCTTCTGCCACCGCAGTCCAGCGGTGACAGGTGGTTTTGGGGAGGGGAGGGGGAGTGATACGCCGGAAAGACATCGAGCCGTGAACCCGCCGCTGGTTCTTGTTATTACTAACAAGGAAACCTTGAGTTCAAATATTCAAATGTGTGTGAAATCTTATGGGACTTAACTGCTACGGTCATCAGTCCCTAAGCTTACACACTACTTAATTTAAATTATCCTAAGGACAAACACACACACACCCATGCCCGAGGGAGGACTCGAACCTCCACCGTGACGACCCGTACAGTCCATGACTGCAGCGCCTTAAACCGCTCGGCTAATCCCGCGCGGCAAACCTTGAGTACGAGGTCGCAAGTTTAATCTTTAGTAAGGCTCATTTGAAAGTATTGTGTTAACAATTATGATAGGAAAAATAGTAGCTGATGATGATTCACCATGTGCATCAGGAGGGCGACAGAAAATGAGTGTCCGGGAAGTGCAGAGATCAGCCTTCTACGGAATGTTTGTATTAAACCACGAAATGGATATCATCGACATTCAAGACATGGTCAACACAAAGTATTTACTTGCACCATGAATACCGAATGAAAAATGGCACGCCACAGTGGTCACAAAGGTTAACATAATCAAGACCGAAGGTGAACTCCTTGGGAGCTACAAACCGTGCAGGACGTTTAGCTACCTCTTGAGGGATGTATATAGATCGTATTAGTGTAACGGGGTAATGAGAACTGATGGAATGTGATGGCATGCAACCGAATGTGGAACGGTCTGTCGTGGAGCTTATCGTGAAGCTAGATATCATTTGAGGCGCTGCTGCATATAGTGCGATAATATGTTTTATAGGCACGGAAAAAGCAAGCATCCAGGTGGTATGGGCTGCAACGTCACACATTTTACAGGAGAGATAGTATGCGTATAGGGCGTATTGTTTTTATACGCAGACCAGGATTCAAGCAAAAGCAAGTTATTTTAACCAGCTATTGGTCAAAAGCAGTGCTCATACCACAATTACAGTTCTCTCGCACCCATTTTTCCACTCTTGCTTGCTGTGACGTAAATATTCCCTACTGCCCTTGCAAGATCACGCCCACGAGAAGGGATCGTCGGGGGCAGAGCAACTCCAACTTCTCGCAGCGCAACAACTGACTCCCCAGTCAATTTACCATCCAGATATACAGTCAGTATAGTTCAATACGAACACGTTAAGGCATTGATATTTGCTGATCTTGATACAACTCTTTTGGCAACACTGATTTCTGGGGTTCCTTTCATACGGGATTCCTCTTCAAGTCCCGATTGATTGGAGTTGCAAGCAAATTCCTTACTAAAGGATGGGATAAGTTTGTTTATCTTATCTAAAAATTTTCGGGCCGATTCCTCATTTTGCTGTGCCTCGTCAAATTGACGCTTTGTTTGGAATTTCGTTATATAACATCTTGCAATTCTATAGCGCTGTTTGAAGTATGCAACCATAGACTGCTTACTTCGAAATCACTGTAATCCATGTTACGAGCAATATGGTGTGCTTAACGTAATACATCAGTATCATGCGCACATCCTGTGAATTGTATCGAGTATCATTGAAACAAGCAATCACCAATCCTTGTAACAAGTACGTCTCGTCCTACCAATATCCACAGTTTCTGTTATACAATGTATGATCATATTGCGGTAGCATCACTCGAAATCTGTTTATAATAGTTTTTTTGTTATGCTGCGGATGATCTACCATGTAGTAATTATGTTTAATTCCCGCTCCTTGGACAGCAATTGTTCTTTACTACGTTTCACTGGAGACGAGATCTGTTGCTTCCTCTCCGACAAGGATGAAGACTAGATGTCTCGACACCTGCTCCAATACCACTTTCACTTATTAAGCATGTGTCGCCATCATTGTACTCCTCATGTACATTGTCTGCAAAGTCGAGCGTGTATGACACCACACATTTTACTGACTCATCTTGCAGAATCGCTAATATTCCATCTGCTACTTCTTTTTCATTCCGCCTGCCGCTGTGGTCGAGCTGGTTCTAGGCACTTCAGTCCGGAACCGCGCGGCTGCTACGGTCGCAGGTTCGGATCCTGCCTCGGGCATGGATGTGTGTGATGTCCTTATGTTAGTTGGGTTTAAGTAATTCTAAGTCTAGGGGACTGATGACCTCAGATGTTAAGTTCCATAGTGCTTAGAGCCATTTGAACCATTTGATTTTTTCACTCTGCAAAATTCCTTGGATACCACTGTGAAGAAATGTCATCTTCGGCAACTGTTGTTGTAGATACGAGTATAATGCAATGCTTGCTTTGTTTATCGTTACCATTGCTTTTCTTTGTATCAACACTACGAGCTCTACAGCAGTGTTGTGGGTTATTCGTCGACTAAGGGGTTAGACTACTCTCCGTATCCTCATGCTGTTCCGACCAATGGATACTTCCAGTTCTGCCCTCTGTTGCCATTAGCAGGCAATATTGTGGCTTTTTACGACCTCGCACTCATGGGGTTCCTTGTAAGCTACTGTATGTGCCGATATCTACTGTACAGATTTTGCATGACTAGGTACAACAGCCTGTCACGCTCTATGTACTAGGTGATTTAGTCAAGGAAGTTGAGCCGTGGCTGGTTCATGCTATGCGCTGGATTAAACCTTCGTTGCGATTCTATGTTTAGTCTGCAGCAGTTATCGCGATTATGATGTCATCCTCTCCTTCCGCGGGTGGCAGCAGCAGTGTGTATCGATTTTCACACCTTGGACTATCTTTGACCTAGCGCTTATAGTTTCCGACCGGGCGGTGTGCGACCAGTCCGTTGGCGTGGAGCAGGGAGGAATTCTCGCGGGACGTAGTTTGACCGGGGCCACTGACGGTCTCTACGCGTGTAGAAGTGTGTGGGGCTGTTCCCATTGCTACGAGGTCCCTGGCTCACCGACCCCGAACACGAAAGTTGAGTTTTGATTTAATCTACCAGCAAGTCAAGACTGTTAACAATGTGTCGTTTGGAGTTCGTTGTCGGCCGTTGGAATATTCCCGTTAACAACAACGTGGTTTTCAAGTTAGAAAATTCTAGCCACCCTCCGGTGGAGTTTCACTGTATTTGTTTATTTGAACTGAAGTGCACCAGCGATATCTTCTGCCTTGTGGCCGTTAACGTTCCGGTTTCCTGCCACGGCAGTTGACGTAAATTTCAGGCAGTGTAGTTTCCTCATCGTGTTGTTGCTGATCAGCACGGTGTGTAGTTTGACAGCTCCATGTATCATTGGTTGTGGGCGCCAATATCACCTACGTTGTGCCGTTCAACTCCCTGTTGTGTCCTGGTCGGGTGAGGTGGAAGTTATCCTGTCGGTGGTTCCGTTGACGGTCGGTCGGTTGGGTTGTCGTTGGATCGTGAATGGTTGGGCCGACTGCCTGTCTCACCTGAGCGAGCGTTAGTGTTTGAATTCCAGGCCGACCCTCGAACATCTGAACGCCCTTGGGTGTACTGCCACTTTTTTATTTGTTCTTGTTGTTTGTACTTGTATGGATTCTAGCAGATTTGGTTTTTTAAAATTAAGGTTGTTTTGCCCATAAGGCATAAGATTCTTTAGGCCTTCAGCCTAATTTAAAGAACCGTTTCATGCAAGACCTTTGGCATTTTAAAGGTTTTAATGTTGTTGAATTTTAAGTGTTGGGCCTTTAGCCGATTTTGAGTTTTAGTTGTTTTACTCTTAAGGCCTTCAGCTTAGTTCAAAGAACTGTTTCAATTAAGGCCTTTGGTATTTTAAAAATTTTAATGTGTTATACCTTCACCTGATTCGAATTTGACTTGTTTGCTCTTGAAGTGTCTGATTCTTTGGGCCTTCAGGCTAACTAAAGAACTGTTTGATGATAAGGCTTTGCCTTTTAAATTTCTGTTTTGGTTGAGTTTTGCCTAATTAAGAACTGTTTTATGTAAGGCCTTTGTTTTTTTTTATACTTAATGTTGTTTAACCTTAAGTGTCGGGCTTTGAGCCAATTTTGAATTCAAATTGTTTGCTCTGAAAATCTCAGATTCTTTGGGCCTCAGCCTAAATAAAGAACTGTTGTAAGATAAGGCTTGCCTTTTAAATTTCTGATTATACTTGCGTTTCAAGTTATTGCCCTTCAGCCGTTTTTAAGTTAAAGTGGCTTACAGCCGGTAATTATTTCCCAAAGATTAAAACTGTGTGCTAAAAAAAAAAAAAAAAAAAAAAAAATTAGCTCTTGTTGTTGGGTTGTTTTTGGGGAAGGAGACCAGACAGCGAGGTCAACGGACTCATCGGTTTAGGGAAGGACGGGGAAGAAAGTCGGCCGTGCCCTTTGAAAGGAACCATCCCGGCATTTGCCTGGAGCGATTTAGGGAAATCACGGAAAACCTAAATCAGGATGGCCGGACGCGGGATTGAACCGTCGTCCTCCCGAATGTTTAGCTCTTCTAATGTTTGATCAAATAATAAAGTTGTATGTTCGAGTGTAACTGACAACCCCTTATTTTGGCCCCTTTCCACAATTTAAACTACCTGTCCTGTTCTGCGGTTTAAGCAGGCCGTCTCAGAAGTAGTTTTTATCATCGTCTGTGTCGATGGTTGAGTGAGTTTCGCCATCTTTCTCTGAGGTGTGTCTCGTATTTATTGTCAGATCTATTTCGTCTTTCTTTCACGTTCTGGAGATGGAAGGCCTTTGACAAGGGGAGGCCGCCAATTGTGAAATTCAGATTCGGTTCATACTGCGCATAATAAAAGCTCATGGCCAGAGGTGTAATGTGACAAAGCACCAAGATGCGCTTCTCAGCCATTGTCGAGAAAATCGACAGTTAAAGAAACCATAGCAGTGAAATACTCTCTACGATTAACGATCTCCTACAGCGTCGTGGCGCAGTGGTAAGCGCTCGGGTTCGTAATCCGAAGGTCGCCAGATCGAATCTCGCGCCATGAAACCTTTTTTTTTTAGTATTTGTTTTTTGTAATTCAACTGTATACACACACACACACACACACACACACACACACACACACACACACACACACACACATATATATATATATATATATATATATATATATATATATATATATATACTCCTGGAAATGGAAAAAAGAACACATTGACACCGGTGTGTCAGACCCACCATACTTGCTCCGGACACTGCGAGAGGGCTGTACAAGCAATGATCACACGCACGGCACAGCGGACACACCAGGAACCGCGGTGTTGGCCGTCGAATGGCGCTAGCTGCGCAGCATTTGTGCACCGCCGCCGTCAGTGTCAGCCAGTTTGCCGTGGCATACGGAGCTCCATCGCAGTCTTTAACACTGGTAGCATGCCGCGACAGCGTGGACGTGAACCGTACGTGCAGTTGACGGACTTTGAGCGAGGGCGTATAGTGGGCATGCGGGAGGCCGGGTGGACGTACCGCCGAATTGCTCAACACGTGGGGCGTGAGGTCTCCACAGTACATCGATGTTGTCGCCAGTGGTCGGCGGAAAGTGCACGTGCCCGTCGACCTGGGACCGGACCGCAGCGACGCACGGATGCACGCCAAGACCATAGGATCCTACGCAGTGCCGTAGGGGACCGCACCGCCACTTCCCAGCAAATTAGGGACACTGTTGCTCCTGGGGTATCGGCGAGGACCATTCGCAACCGTCTCCATGAAGCTGGGCTACGGTCCCGCACACCGTTAGGCCGTCTTCCGCTCACGCCCCAACATCGTGCAGCCCGCCTCCAGTGGTGTCGCGACAGGCGTGAATGGAGGGACGAATGGAGACGTGTCGTCTTCAGCGATGAGAGTCGCTTCTGCCTTGGTGCCAATGATGGTCGCATGCGTGTTTGGCGCCGTGCAGGTGAGCGCCACAATCAGGACTGCATACGACCGAGGCACACAGGGCCAACACCCGGCATCATGGTGTGGGGAGCGATCTCCTACACTGGCCGTACACCACTGGTGATCGTCGAGGGGACACTGAATAGTGCACGGTACATCCAAACTGTCATCGAACCCATCGTTTTACCATTCCTAGACCGGCAAGGGAACTTGCTGTTCCAACAGGACAATGCACGTCCGCATGTATCCCGTGCTACCCAGCGTGCTCTAGAAGGTGTAAGTCAACTACCCTGGCCAGCAAGATCTCCGGATCTGTCCCCCATTGAGCATGTTTGGGACTGGATGAAGCGTCGTCTCACGCGGTCTGCACGTCCAGCACGAACGCTGGTCCAACTGAGGCGCCAGGTGGAAATGGCATGGCAAGCCGTTCCACAGGACTACATCCAGCATCTCTACGATCGTCTCCATGGGAGAATAGCAGCCTGCATTGCTGCGAAAGGTGGATATACACTGTACTAGTGCCGACATTGTGCATGCTCTGTTGCCTGTGTCTATGTGCCTGTGGTTCTGTCAGTGTGATCATGTTATGTATCTGACCCCAGGAATGTGTCAATAAAGTTTCCCCTTCCTGGGACAATGAATTCACGGTGTTCTTATTTCAATTTCCAGGAGTATATATATATATATATATATATATATATATATATATATTTGAATTACAAAAAACAAATAGTAAAAAAAAGTTGCGTGGCGCGAGATTCGATCCGGCGACATTCGGATTACGAACCCGAGTGCTTACCGCTGCGCCACGACGCTGTACAAAATTAATAATCTTAGAGAGTATTTCACCGCAACGGTTTCTTTTAACTGTCGATTTTCTCGACAACGGCTGAGAAGTGCATCTTGGTGCTTTGCCACATTACGCCTCTGGCCATGAGCTTTTATTATGCGCAGTATGAATCGAATCTGAATTTCACAATGGGCTGCCTCCCCTTGTGAGGTCGAGTCTGCCGCGCTGTTGATTTGTTTACATGCTGTTTCGTCTCTAATTCCGTTTGCAAGTCCCCGTATGTGTGCCGTAATCGCCTGGTCTCTTTGAGAAGTATGCAGTGTATTGCGACTCGCTCTGTGGAGCAGCACCCCCGTGCCTCGGAGCGCTCCGTGTCTTCCGCAGCGTGATGCAGCTCCGCTCCGGGGACAAATGAAGCCTGCGGCGGCCCTGGCTGACGCGGCGCGCCGGTCGGACAGCCGGAATGAGGCGGCCACACACAGACAGCGGCCGACTTCCGCCACCTGGCGCGGCTTCACTATTAGCCGGCGAAATATTGCGACCGCTCGCGACTGCAGAGACAGGCACCGCGGGCCGGAAATGAAACTCCTGGCGCGCGCGCTGCGCCGGGGAAGCCGATAATAATGCGAGTCGATGCGACTGCACAGTGCCTCCCCTCCGTTCCGACCCGCCACTCTCCACTCCACCGCCCCACACCCCTCACTCCAGCAACCTGCGCCAAACGCACGCCGGGTTCACAACGCTGCACCCGGGGTTTGGTCTCCCCAAAGCCTCGCAGTTCAGTTCCAAAACTGCGCGCGTCATATGCACGAACGCGGGTCGCCGGACGCAATCTGTGCGAAAATGGAGTAGCGCGCACGGGCTCGCCGTGCACAAAAGCGGTCTAGGTCCACCTTCACAGTTTGAATCCTAAATGCAAGTTATTAGACGCGGAGATTAACCTGTGGCTGGTAGGGTGGGGGGGGGGGGGGAGGTGAGGCTGACCTCACAATGGCAGCAGGTGCAGTTCCGCTCTGCTCGAAAGATCTTTGTCGGATTTACGCAGCGCGTCCCCCATTGGTCCCTTCAGCTTCGAACTCGAGCGTATTAACTAGCCGTTAATGAGCCGGCAAAATAAAATGAATGTAGGCCATTTCTGTGTGTGATTGGCTCCACGCTGAGTGCTGTCAACAGTATTTACTAGGTGGGGCGGTCAAAATTTTGGCCGGATGAGAAGAGAAAGTTGCTGAAAATGACACAAGAACTGAAATAAAATCATATCTCCAGCTTCAAATTGAGCGATATTGATGTAGTAGGAGCTATTAAGGAGTGGTAAGGCTCCATTTTAACACGAATTCAGACATCCTTTGAAACAAATTTATTAACAAACAGTTCTTACTCATCAGAAAACATATTGTCCAACCGCTTAATTTTTTTGTTAAAGGGCACCCTGTACAAGGTTTACTATCAGTTAACAATCTTTATACTGATCCAACATCAGGGATAAAATACTGATGATAAAGTGGTGTGAAATTTGAGATCAAAGCAATTATAACATCCAGAATGAGATTTTCACTCTGCAGCGAGTGTGTGCTGATATGAAACTTCCTGGCAGATTAAAACTGTGTGCCCGACCGAGACTCGAACTCGGGATCTTTGCCTTTCGCGGGCAAGTGCTCTACCAAGGAGAGCTTCTGTAAAGTCTGGAAGGTAGGAGACGAGATACTGGCAGAAGTAAAGCTGCGAGGACCGGACGTGAGTCGTGCTTCGCTAGCTCAGTTGGGTAGCCGGCATGGTAGTTCAGCGTGTTCGGTCAGAGAGCTGGTTGGCCTCTGTAATAAAAAACTGAGTGAAAGAAACAACATCGAACTTGAACGGGTATCCTCTGATGTCCGTAACGACCAAACAACGATCAACTACGAAAAAAAAAGAAAGTTGATAGAGCACTTGCCCGCGAAAGGCAAAGGTCCCGAGTTCGAGTCTCGGTCGGGCACACTGTTCTAATCTGCCGGGAAGATTCAATTATAACATCAGTTAAAAGTTTCAAATCAGGCTCTATAACTACTCGTGATAGTAACTTTAGAATGCCCAATCCATTTCAAGAATGCATGTAGTAATCTTTAAACAAACTCATAATAACAAACTGACTGCGATTCAAACCTAAAAACAGTATTCAGATAAATCTAATTTAACAAAGCTCTTAAAATACATAGCAAATTACAGCGGGCACCTTATTACAAGTTTTGTGCTCGCCAGCTTTTCTCGAGCCACAGTCTAAAATTTGCTCATCCACTGCATAGGAGTACTGAACAATTTCAAACAAGTTCTGATGCAAACTCCTTCAGATGAACGCCAAATTAAGAGGCGTGAACAGTTCAATTACAAAAGGAATGTACTTAGCTCAAGAACAAATCTGCAAAATTAGAATTCATCCGCTGCTACCTGTGACGGTACGTCACATAAATATTGACATTTTTATCGGGTGTAAACAGTGAACAATATTGTTAAGGGTGAACCAAAAATTACTTGTATTTTATGAACATAATTAGTATAAAAATTCAGTTAATGTTCTTGAAACAGTTGATATGCAGCGATAATTTAAAAGGAGCATCTTTATTTAAAACATGTCTATAAACATAAAAAAAGGATCGGAAAGAGACTCGATTGTACGGCCCAGGAGGAAGGACGTACTTTGAGGTACACACACTGCTTTGTTTCGCGATATGGAAGGCAGCCATTGAGCGGCTACACATATTTTATGTAAGTTATTCGGTATTCTGCTAAAATAAACTTATTATTGTTATAACAAAATGAATTTCTTTGTAATAGTTGTCACCTCAAATGGTCGCAGCGGCTTATTATTTTTAATAAGCATTTTTTCAGTAATTTGCGCTGCGGGAAGCTCATCTTCCGGTGCAGCCTCTGGTCGGCCATTACGCGCCGAAGTATTAATTTATTTTTCAAAGTGTTAACAGTAATTGTAAATGTGAGAGATTTCGTTGTAAGAACCTTTTTAAATTGCAACATATAATTAATTTATGTTAAAGTTCATTTTTTAAATGATACAGATTCCACGAGTTCAGTAAGTTTTATCTTGGCCGCTCCACGGCAACAATCGAAATTCTCTCGCGCCTTACTTTGCAATCAATAAATAGAAATTAACAAAATTACATTCAATTCAGTTAACGGCAACTATACTTTAGTCATCACGTTCAAAATCTTAAGTTGGTACATGAATAACAGGGGCCCTTCAAGAACCCATTTCATATTTACTTATGCACGTAAGTAAAAGTTATAAGAGAAGATAATATCCCTGAGAGAAAGAATCATGCTCTAGCAAAAGAAAAATTCATGCTGATATATATATATATGAGTGGGTTTACTGAGCCATAATCTTGCCATCTTATTTTGTTTCACACATTAGTCTTGCGCAAACTTCCTGGAAATACAGAACACACATAATTAAACTGGCGCGATAAGACCTGAAATAAATCAGTTACCACTGGTCCCACACATGCATACGGATAATGGGGCCACCAAGGCAAACTCAGTGCACCAGGGCAAACTCAATGACAACCTTGTAACATGAAGATTTAAAACAAAAAATGACCAGTCACGAAATAGTGGAACTCATGGCACCCCCAAACGCAGACTCAATTACAATTTTGCAAGATGGACAACTAAAACACACAGATCAGCAAGTACTCAATCATAAGGCTGGTTAGCTTCTCGTGGAGTTATCCAGTACTCGTGCGTCATTGCAACCAGGACCCAGCGTTAGTATAGTGACGGATGTACAGACCTCCTACCGCTGCTTTAACCGCCGATCTCCTTCGGGCAACACCCGTGTGGTGCAACCGAAACGCTCTTGCATGCAAAATGAGAGCTCCTTTCCAATTTACAACTTTCGAAACAACAGCTCTCAACTACAACTAGGCCGCGCTATCACTGCAGGTGCGGCCAAGTCATTTTCCGGCAGATACGTGACAGGGGTCCGCACGCCACCTTCCTCGTGCCGTTGCTAACTCGAGACTCCGCGCCCGAGCCACGCCGCCTCGCGTACCACATCTCCCCACAAGCCTCTCTGGCAAAGAGATTCTACACAACCAGAGATTCTACCACAGAGGCACAAGGACGAAACATACCAAACTTTGCGGAAGGTTTCAACGCAAGACACAGATATGACAAACTATCAGATTGAGAACTTCCATCCCGCAGATGTGTGTGTGTTGGAGATGACAGTCTTTATAGTGAGGTGCAGGTAAGAAAGCGACTGCATGAAAAATTCAGTGCAAACATGGATGGGACGTATTTTTTAAGGGTGGCAGTCTGCTCTGTGTCTTTGTCCCACGCAAAGAATTAATATGATCGGAAAACAGTCGCTGTCATATCTGAACAGAATACTTGCCCTATTTCCTTTATGCCAGCTGCCATAATAACACCCCTGTGTCTAACTACCTTCACATTACTAAAGTAATATGGAAATCAACGCTAAATTCTACACGTACCGCCGGCCGTTGTGGCCGAGCAGGTCTAGGAGCTTCAGTCCGGAACCGCGCTGTTGCTACGGTTGCGGGTTAGAATCCTGCCTCGGGCATGGATGTGTGTGATGTCCTTAGGTTAGTTAGGTTTAAGTAGTTCTGAGTCTAGGGGACTGATGACCTCACATGTTAAGTCCCATAGTGCTTAGAGCCATCTGAAACACCTACACGTACCCCGAAGACCACGTTGTAGTCAGACATGGTGGAATGACGCTGTTGGCTAGAGTGTCACGTGATAAATTGCACATTGACATTGTGCATCGTCCCATCACCAGCCGTCTTACGTGCAAAGCTTGACAAGTCTTATCTCTGGTAGACGTTTGTAACATGGTTCTATGGTAGTAAATTTATCGAAGGTAGATGATGATTGGAGCAGCGGCACTTGAAGGAAGAAAAGTAAAGCCCGTCTCACACGGAGTAAGATTTACTGTAAGGTGCAGTTCTCACTGTGTTGATACGGTATGCAATTCGTGTCACGCACTACCTCCAGATATAAGAATTTTTAACATTGTGCAGCCCTGTCAGCAACTGTGATAATTGAACATGTCAGCCTCAGTTGCAAATAGAAACCAAACTTTACCCAGGTTTCACCCAAAATAATTTGGCCTTCTTCAGAAGTGAGTGGCACAAAACTACCGCATGCCAAAGTTTGGGGATGTCAAGTATAAAACTGTAGCACCGTAGTAACCAGTCATAATCTACATTACTTGGGCTGAAGAGAAATAGCAGGCACCAATGCACGGACGAGGTCGGTAGGCCGCGAGAGCTGCACCAGAACTAGCCAAATTATTTTGGCTGAATCCTGGGTGAAATTTGGTTTCTGTTTGCAATCGAGGCTGACGTGTTACATGTTCGACCTTCAGATAGGTCACATATTTACTCGAGACTGGAAAGAGGCACGGCTTTCTTCAAGCACTAAAAAGTATTTCGTTGTGTTAGACACATTTGGCATGCAGCATTATAAGCCTACAATACATCAAACTTAAACTAGTCAGTGACTACATTCTTTTGTGGCTGTGATATACAGTATTTCAGAAAACCGCAGTAACCATTGATGATAGCAAACAGGAAGTCAGTTCATTATAAAGCTGTGATATCAACGTAGAAGGTGGCAAAAAAGAACAAATTTCTTCACCAAAGAGTTTCCTCGTAATTGTATGAGAAAGAGCGGACAACATGTGTGAATCTCAAAAGAGTGCTGAGCTGTGTTGCGGCTCGAAGTTGGTGCTGAGTGTAGGCTTCTGCCAGACTGTATTGTTTAGTTGGCATGGTAGCATTATTTGTCTTCTTATCGTGTTCACTGACGCCATTCGATTTCATAAGCATTGCCTGTCCGCTAGTGGCAGCAGCGGCGCTTATCGATATGTCGTTCTGCTGCCCTATCTTTGGGGCGACCTCGTTCTTCTTCTGTGTGGTGTGAGTGTGGAGTTCAGTTGGGGACGCAAGAGCAGCGAGGTCCACTCTGAGCGACAACACGCCGGGACTGCTGGCGGCCTGTATGAACTGCCGGATCGAAGGGCAGTGGCCACGAGGGTGCACGACCTCGTCGAAACCGGATCCTGCATGTTTAAGTTGAGTGCATTGCAATTCGCGCAGTGAAACCTCCACCATTGTGAAATCCTCGCGATTCTCCAGTGACTTGGGTTCGTGTTGCTGCTCGTAGTGTCGCCGAGGCGAAAAGCAGGAGTAGAGTACCTGTGGAAGGCGGATCTGATTAGCCTTCCTCAGCTTCTAATTACTATTTACTGTTTTCAGCTTTTTACATTGTTAAGTTCAACCAGAGGTATTTCTCTGTCTTGTGGCCGCTAGCGCCCCAGTTACCTGTTCTGGGGATTAGTGTATGGAACGGCAGTATACATTTCCTCGCCTTGCCGCCGCTGTCCGGTGAGACGTGTAAGTTTCATAGCTTCTTGATTGTAGGTTGGATGGCGTTCCCTACCTTAGTGGTAGTCATTCCTTCTTGTGTGCACAGTATTCTGTGGGCGGAGCCCAGATCGCCGATTCCGGCTTTGGCGTAATTTTACATGTGGCATTTATTTTGTTGGATGTCAGGTAGCCACACCAAGATTATCCTTAGTCGCTCGTTAGACTGCCACTAGTCCGAGTTACCATCTTGTGATCTGAATGCAACTCTTGGCTGCCTTTCTCTTCACTCGCGAAAGTGTTTTTTGTGTGACCTACTCAGAGGTTGATTCCTGGAGCACCGTCTGTCACTGGCCCTTGTGTTTTATTTTATTATTGTATTATTAAGTTACTCTGGTACGCAGCTCGTGGTCTTGCGGAAGCGTTCTCGCTTCCTGCATGGGCTCTCGGGCTCGATTCCTGGCGGGGTCAGGTATTTTTTCTGCCTCGTGATGACTGGGTTTTGTTGTGTCATCTTCATTATCATCATTCATCCCCATTACGGTCGGAGGAAGGCAATGGTAAACCACCTCCACTAGGTCCTTGCCTAGTGCAGCGGTGCGGGTCTCCCGCATGGTCCCCTACGCTCCTCAGAGTATGGGACCTCATAATCATCATTTGTCTCACCTGTTTGGTGATCCGTTGGTTGTTTCTTTTTTTAAATTAACTTTTGCTATACCATTCGCCGTTTGACAGTATATTTGTTAAATTTTTTTATAATTGCCAGTTTGGTGTTAACGACCTTCAGCCGTAATTGTGGTTACTTGCTTTAAAATTCTAATTCCGACCACATTGATCTGTCTTCAAAATTATTGGCTGTCTATATTTTATGTATTTGTTAAATATTAAATAACTGCCATTTTTCGCGTTAAAGGCCTTCAGCCGTGATTGTGGTTACGTGCCTTAAAAGTCTGATTGCAACCTCATTGGGTTGTTTTCAAGAATAATTTATTAAAATAAATGAATGAAATTGCAAAGCAAACCGATAGTAACTGATTCGGGCCCCGTCCACAATCGTAACCCAATCCTGCCTTCCTTAATTACCAGGTTTCAAATGCTTTTTGATTTATTACGTAAAAAGCAGAAGTTTTACTGGGAATCCAGCTATAGAGACAGATTTAGCATTGTTGCGTCTACATAAAGCATTTCGTTCGAGGAACAACATATGATTTGTCATTTCCTTTCCTGTGTATCGTACGATACAGTTGCATGAAGCACCCAACATTCCGTGTTGCGCCAGACAATACAACAGAGAACTGCATCGGTACCACTGTCGTCTCAGTGCGAAACCAGTCGCTTCAGCTACGTTTCTGAGCGCTCCAGCAGTATGGGTTCCTTCTCGTTCGCACCGCGAATCGTCTCACATATCACAGTGAGAGAACCGCGCCGTAGCTTGCTTGCTCGCACGCGCGACGGCTCCCAAGCATCTCCGTCGTCTGTTAGTCGGCTTCCCTGCACCAGTTCTACTTGAAATCCTCGCTTTAGGTGGCAACACACTCCAGTCTAGTGTCAATAATGCCTTACATTGAATTCATTTCATATCCCTTGTAGGATCCTCTGATTGCTACCTGCACTGACCAATCAGTAATCCTATCCGCGTTTGGCGTCACAGCCTTCAAGACGAGGTCTCGCGGAGATCGCTAAAATGCCTTTGAGGTAACCGTAGGCAAGATGTGGGGCGTTATGTCGTCTGCAGTCGGTAACAGGTGCGTGTGCCGAATGGGCGGCCGGCCAGAGTGGCCGAGCGGTTCTAGGCGCTACAGTCTGGCACAGCGCGACCGCTACGGTCGCAGGTTCGAATCCTGCCTCGGGCATGGATGTGTATGATGTCCTTAGGTTAGTTAGGTTTAAGTAGATCTAAGTTCTAGGGGACTGATGACGTGAGCAGTTAAGTCCCATAGTGCTCAAAGCCATTTGAACCGAATGAGCGACGCGTTGGCCGCACGTAGTTGAAACACTTTCGATATTATTCAGTGCTAGAGAAATGTATTTACGTTATCATACATTGACTTTACCGTTGTTATTGAACAGTTAAAAAAAATGTAGTTGAACTGTAACCTCCCCCTTCCTAATCGGCCTACTGAACCTACATCTGCATCTACGTGGATACTCTGCAAATCACATTTAAGTACCTGGCAGAGGGTTCATCGAACCACCCTCACAATTATCTACTATTCCAATCTCGCCTAGCGCGCCGAAAGAACGAGCACCCATACCTTTCCGTACGAGTTCTGATTTCCCTTATTTTACTACGGTGATAGTTTCTCCCTATGTAGGTCGGTGTCAACAAAATATTTTGGCATTCGAAGGAGAAAGTTGGTGATTGGAATTTCGTGAAAAGATTCCGCTCCGACGAAAAACGCCTTTGTTTTAATTATGTCGACCCCAAATCCTGTATCATTTCAGTGACACTCTCTCCCCTATTTCACGATAATACAAAATGTGCTGCCCTTCTTTGAACTTTTTCGATGTTATCCGTCAATCCTACGTGGCAAGGATCCCACACCGCTCAGCAGTATTCTAAAAGAGGACGGACAAGCTTAGTGTAGGCAGTATCCTTAGTAGATCTGTTACATTTTCGAAGTGTCCTCCCAATAAAACACAGTCTTCGGTTATCCTTCCCCACAACATCTTTGTTCAAATGGCTCTGAGCACTATGCGACTTAACTTCTGAGGTCATCTGTCGCCTAGAACTTAGAACTAATTAAACCTAACTAACCTAAGGACTTCACACACATCCATGCCCGAAGCAGGATTCGAACCTGCGACCGTAGTGGTCGCTCGGTTCCAGACTGTAGCGCCTAGAACCGCACGGCCACTCCGGACGGCATCTTTTATGTGTTTCTTCCAATTTAAGTTGGTCGTAATTGTAATTCCTAGGTATTTAGTCAAATTTACGGCCTTTCGATGTGACTGATTCATCGTGTAACCGAAGTTTAACGGATTCCTTTTAGTACTCGTGTGGATGACCTCACACTTTTCGTTATTTAGGGTCAACTGCCAATTTTCGCACCATACAGATATCTTTTCTAAATAATTTTGCAATTTCTTTTGATCTTTTGATGACTTTACTAATCGATAAACGACAGCATCATCTGCAAACAACCTAAGACGGCTGCTTAGATTGTCTCCCAAATCGTTTATACGTATAAGGAACAGCAAAGGGACTATAACACTACCTTGGGGAAAGCCAGAAGTCACTTCCGTTTTACTCGATGACTTTCCGTCAATTACTACGAACTGTGACCTCTCTGACAGGAAATCACGAATGCGGTCACGTAACTGAGACGATATTCCACAAGCATGCAATTTCACTACAAGCCGCTTGTGTGGTGTAGTGTCAAAAGCCTTCCGGAAATCCAGAAACACGGAATCAATTTGAAGTCCTTTGTCAACACTTCATGCGAGTAAAGAGCTAGTTGTGTTGCACAAGAAAGATGTTTTATAAACCCATGTTGACTAGTGTGTCAATACACCGTTTCCTTAGAGGTAGATATAAACGACCGTCATCACATATGCCTAATGAAATATTACAGTGAGTAAAGCTATCGTTACCGAAGGAAAATAACACCGGTTGTTTGGAGGAAAGCGTACAACACACTCTTCTGTAGGAAGAATCTATTCTAAACCTAATTTAAGTACTGATGACAATTTTGAAATGGATGGAATATAGTGCAATCGCTCACGAACCACAGAGGGGGAAAAAGGTACCACGTAATATTTACTACAAAATTTACTGATAATACAAAGAAAAGATTGATTTGCTAAAATGGGGAAAATTATACGGTCGACACCCCGATAGGGCTATGAATCCACAGAATCTTAAGAAAGACAATGGCAAAGAAATTTAAGCAATGATCACTGAGGTGGCAACAGAAGGCTGTCAAGCTTTTCCACAGCACAACAGTTCTCAAGAAAATAAATGAATCAGAAAGCACCGAGTTTTCAGCTACTTATTCTGAAATACTAAATTTTGAAAGAAAAGTTATATGGCGTTACTGAATAAATAAATCACTGGTTTAACTTAAACTTTGTCATGTAAAAAAAACTTTCAGTAATCTCAGTGTAACGCAATGCAAAGTTTAGGAAAAGGTAAGCAATTTATGTTTGATTGTAGAAAGATTGAATTGAATTTACTGTAAGCAAATGAGCAACTGATTTTACTTTCAAAGTAACAAAAATAAAATGCATATCAAGCCACCATAAGAAACTAGATAAGCTAAACACAGAATAGATGAAATTGTGCACTCTTATTTTATGCAGTATCTGTAGTTATTAGTTTTTCCAGCGAAATTTTACGTTGCTGTAAGTAATTGAAGTTAATACTCAAAATTGCAAATTATTTAAGCCTCTGTTATGCAATACAAGAATGAACAGTTGCTGAGGCGAAAACGTAGACTGAAACTGGCCTTTAGCAAACAAGCAAAACTAGCTGTAAATAGTTAATCAATTTTCATATTCTTACAACACTCGGTGACTGCATGGGAAGGAAAAAGACCCTGCCTGGCAATAATGCCTGAGGACAATGACAACACAGGTGCCCTACAATTTTTAACTACTGCACGTCATTACTCATGTTAGTCATACTTTGTGAAAGAAATGACACTGGGTAATGCCTACGTACGTTTATAATTTCTCACTTAACAGTCTCACGACGTTGCAGCTGTGTGCAAGACGAAGGATGTAGCCGATGACAGTGCTGAGCTGCCGATGGTGCTGCTGTTGGATGAGAACACCGAGTCGCCTGCAGAGCCACGGACAATTACGGGACAGGCAATAGACTTGCAGCTTCCTCCGCCTGTCCACTCCTACCGTGCTCTCAGTACTGGCAGGTTAACGAATTAGGCGCACCTACACTGGCGCGATCATAGCTCCACCTCGCATATGCGCGAGTGCCCAACAAACATTTGCGCGCTCTTTCACGACTCAAGCTGCTCTGCCTCCTCTCTGTTCGCAACGCGACAGACTCTCCATACGCAAAGATAAACAACGGCACAGTTACTGCCATTTCGTCGTTGCTATCATTACATTCAAATAAAGCTCCCTTAGCTACTGCTCAGCAAATTATAAGATTTTCTTTATAATTTCAATCAGTTATATGCAGTCAGAAATAAATACATTATTACATCGCTCATGTATCAAATATACACACATTAAAAAAAGTTTTGCATCAGACGTTGACTGTGTGCATTGTATCACTGACACGGTCACTTTGACTCTTCAGAGACGTCACTAAACCCGCCCAAGGTGTAAACAACCATGCATCAGCAGCGCCTATTAGAAGGGGGGGGGGGGGGGGGGGGGTCCGACAGCCGATCAGTTCCAGCCATTCCACCAGGAAGGAGGTACATGGCTAGTGTTGTCTGTAGTTCAACCTAGACTGCGGTTTGATCGCGTCCGCATTTTTACTTTGTGCCAGGAAGGACACTCAACAAGGGAAGTGTCCAGGCGTCTCGGAGTGAGCCAAAGCGATGTTGTTCGGACATGGAGGAGATACAGAGACACAGGAACTGTCGATGATATGCCTCGCTCAGGCCGCCCAAGGGCTACTACTGCAGTGGATGACCGCTACATACGGATTATGGCTAGGAGGAACCTTGACAACAACGCCACCATGTTGAATAACGCTTTTGGTGCAGCCACAGGAGGTAGTGTTACGACTCAGACTGGGCACAATAGGCTGCATGATGCGCAACTTCACTTTCGACGTCCATGGCGAGTTCCATCTTTGGAACCACGACACCACGTAGCGCGGTACAGACGTGCCGAAAGGACCGCTCAGGATTGGCATAACTTTCTCTTCAGCGATGAGTGTCGCATATGCCTTCAGCCAGACAATCGTCAGAGGCGTTTTTGGAGGCAACCCGCTCAGGCTGAACGCCTTAGACACACTGTCCAGCGAGTGCAGCAAGGTGGAGGTTTCCTGGCGTTTTGGGGTGGCATTATGTGGGGCCGACGTACGCCGCTGGTGGTCATGGAAAACGCCGTAACGGCTGTACGATAAGTGAATGCCATCCTCCGACCGATAGTGCAACCGTATCGGCAGCATATTGGAGAGGCATTTGTCTTCAAGGACGAAAATGAGCGCCCCCATCGTGCAAATCTTGTGAATGACTTCCTTCAGGATAACGACATCGCTCGACTAGGGTGGCCAGCATGTTCTCCAGACATGAACCCTATCGCACATGCCTGGAATGGATTGAAGAGCGCTGTTTATGGACAACGTGACCCACCAACCACTTTGAGGGATCTACACCGAATTGCAGTTGAGGAGTGTGACAATATGGACCAACAGTGCCTTGATGAACTTGTGGATAATATTCAACGACGAATACAGGCATGCATCAATTCAAGAGGACGTGCTACTGAGTATTAGAGGTACCGGTGTGTACAGCAGTCTGGACCACCACCTCTGAAGGTCTCGCTGTATAGTGGTACAACATGCAATGTGTGGTTTTCATGAGCAATAAAAAGAGTGGAAATGATCCTTATGTTGATCTCTATTCCAATTTTCTGTACAGGTTCCGGAACTCTCGGAATCGAGGTGATGCAAAACTTTTGTTGATGTGTGTAGTTCCAGTAAGAAAGCTTACAGATTCAGAATCAGAAGGACAGTACAGGTTATCAACGGATATTAAACGGCGAAGATTCGGGATGGTGCAGAATATATTTTATCTGCATTTTCGGTGTTACAGAACGACCGACGTTCCAACCGCTGATAGAGTAAACTGATTTTTGTGTGTGTTAACTGTTATTGCAATCAATAAACTTGCGTTTGACTATGTCACTTATCAGCTGTGCCCTTCTGTAACTATTTCACCTACTTTGCGTTGTAGGAAATCGAAACTAGCCGATGAGATTGTCGGGCTTTATGCGCGTATTTGTGCTGAGCCCACGCAGCGTGATGTTTCGCAAGCAGGAGCGGTGATGCTGTCCTTCCTGTTGCCTGCGTCAGCAACTACCATTGAGAAACCTACTTTATTTTGTGACTGTAAACACTATAGAGACTTTGTCATTGACATGCCGTTAAACAATATTCGTCTTTGTTTCTTGTCACCTGAGGCTGTTGCCGCAATCTGATTTCTATCAATGTCCAAAAAATTCAAAAACGTGAAGCGATTATCGAATAGAGTCATAGAGTTCACGCGTTTTTCGTAGCAACAGAGTGCTTCTTCATTCACAAATTCTCCTGCATTGAGTAGCCGCGCTATGAGTGCTACGTTCATTGATCGTAATAAATGGCGAATACTGAAGGAAACACACTACTTACACCAAGTCTTCCGAATTTCTTCGATTGTGGCGAGATTAGAATAGTGGGAGGTCGATGTATAAGAGAAAATTTTTGCGTTTTTCTACGGTTCTCCAATAATGAGATCCCATGAAGATATACAGGTTGTACCAAAAGTCACATTACATCTCCCCCCCCCCCCAATCGCTACATTGGTTACATCCGTGAGAAACGTTTCTTTCAACAGCATGGATCTGATGAGGGGTGGGTGTAGCATTAGGTTACCAACGTTTACTGCAGGTGATCCGTGAGCAATGCGTCATTTTCAAGGAATTGGGTCGAACACCTCCAGTAACCGCGCACACTCAGTCCATTCCGTTTAAAATAGAAAACTTGCCTTCTAAGTTTTCTATTTTAAAATTGTGTGTCTAAAGCTTTATCGCTTGATATTTATTTTTTAAGTGACATGTAAGTTCTATGCCTTTTCTTTTTATGCTGCTAGTCAGTACTTACGCTTAAAACCATGTACTTGTGTTATAGACCAATTTAAGTGTTTTATTTCTGATGAAGGCACCCTTAGTAGTGGTCGAAAGCTAGGTCAAAAAGACTTCATTTTTCTACCGAGGGCTGTTACTGTTTTAATTTTACTTTGTAACGGTCGCTGACAACGCAGCCATGTTTAAAATTTTAAGATCACATTTATTTATAGTACACATGTTAGCACAAAATGAAATACAATGATCACCAAATATCTTTGACCATAAGAGGTTCTTAAATGAAAATAAACCTTTTTAAATTTTAACCACAGATTGACCTGGTCAAACATTCATTTCTTGCTACAAAAGGGAATCAGTGGCAGCAACAAATGAAAAATAGATCATAATTAAAACTCTCTTAAACAACAAGTAAGTAAAGGATAATTCTTGCACAATATTCTTGAACACAGTTTTTAAGTTAAGAACTGGTAATTTAGAATAAACACCCAGCTATGGCAGATCTGACAGATTTTATTACATCAATAGAAAGGATACGATGACAAATTAAGCTCAAGCAAAGAATAGTGAGTTATAATTCAGAATAGAAATCACAGGAGATGACAATGAGAACGGAAATTACATTAAAATCTTCCTCATCGCAACAAGCATATACGCAAATATTTGAAAAGGAAAGAAACTACCTCAAAATGTAATTACAACATTGCTCACATATGGGCCGTTCGGCCGAACATTTAGAAGTTAAAGCAATTACATCAGAGCCTTCAGATGGGAAAGGCGAACCTTAAAAAAGGCAAGCCGCCAAGGTAAACAGTTCCACTATGGCAATAGAAGACATACCTCAGACATAGCATGAAGGCAGGTGCAGGGGCACAACAGCAACACGCCCTCGCGGCCAGCAGTCGCCGAAATGTCGGGCTCGTGATTCGCAATGCGAAGAGACGCTGTCAGAAAGCACCACATAGATGAGATATAAGCTACAGAAATACAAATTACATGGACACCAATCACCACCTTCTTATAAGATCACGGCAATAAGCCCAAAAAATCCACCAAAAAATATAGCAGCAAATATAACTTCAAAAACACTGCCTAAAAATAGTTCTTAAATCACTGGTTAGGGAATACAAAAATATGGTAATTAATATTTTATCAAACAGATTTAGATAAACTGCACTGCTAGGTGCTTCCTTCAATCAAACAGGTAGAACAAATAAATGATTAAGCTTACCCCTCAAAGGCAATACTTAGTGATTAGGTATTACAAACATCGTTTCCTAAAACCAGGCCTCGGACTTGACAGCCATCTAGAACCTAGTCTGAAAGCACACATATTAATATAGGGAATTCCCCTTAAAATAATTAAAAGGTAAATTTACAAACGTTACAAAACGTAAAAAAAGTCTCCAAATCAGTGAACAGGAATTATGCCACATGGTCTACGACCAAATTAATAAAACTGAGTAAAGAACTTCATTAAAACTAAAGCCCTAACAGTAAACTGCCATACACACGAGGTGAAAGTTAAGTTTCACTGGTAAACCGCTGAATTTGAGAGCGCTGCACGGCTTATGGCCTTGGTAATCCACAGCAAGTAAAGGTCTCAGTCGTACATGTGATTACTAACGCAGGGACAGTCACTAATTTCCACCAAAAATTTCCAGCATTGGAATAAATAGATAAAACCGGAAGTGCAGATCCACTGAAGGCTGTAGAGGGACACGGCCGATACAGCAATATCATTTCCACTACCCTAAGAAGTGTGAAGTCGATCTCGGCAGAAACAGGACTAACAGCCGAAGGAACCGTTGCGCGAGAAAAGCCATGTGTGATAACCTTACACTGCGCTCTTCTTGCCCATTCTCACCTCAGTACCCAAAGCGGGCCTATTTAAGACCCTTTGACGCAGCGATATCTACGAAAATTTCAAGTTAAATTCGCGCCTCCTATCGGTGTGCCAGTGAAAGAAGCCACCGGGAAGACAGAGAAAAAATGAAGTGGAGCTGCCCTGCCTCAAAGCAGTTTTATCTTCGAAGATGGTCCACTTTACAGGCTAGGACAGTGATCTGTCTTCGCTCAAATTTCCTCTACGACACTTTTCGTCTTTGAATGTTCGAGTTTGATCAGGAAGAAAATTATGATAAAGCTCGGTTTCGTCCGTGTTGAATATGTTGCACTGGCCGTAGCGATTCAAAAGTTGTTTTAGTTCATCAGTCCTTTTAGTACAAAAGGAACTGTCTACGCTGGCAATCTCTCTTCAGTTATCTTTAACATGATGGCGTGACGTGTTTTAAAATTTCAGAGAACCGTTCACATGCCGAAAACACTTCAATTCCGGGATACTGAACAAGACAGCTTTTTTTCAACATGAAACCACTCAAATGTTTTGTCCTATGAACTGTGAGCCATGGCGGTTTATCGGGTGATATCGAATTTAGTAGTCGCCTCTAATCTCTGACCAACCGCAGGGCTTTGAAACGAGTGTGGGTTCTTCTGAGGGGGTGGTGTGGGGGGGGGGGGGGGACCGTTGCGACTAGGGGTTAGGTTGTCTTTGGTCGTAGTAGTATGGGCTGTGGAGCAGAATGGAAAACAGCTTTTCTGTCGACGTTCAGTCTTTCGGTGCAGTAGGGAAAGAAGGCTCTCAGCGTCGCGGCATGAAGGAACATTGTATTCATCGTTCGGCATGTTCGAGAAACGTGGAGCTGTTTACGAGGGAGGTATCGGGCTGTCAGACACATACTCATTGTGACTGACGAGTGTTTCTCTGCTGTGTTCGATTTGTAGCTATTTTCGCCTCCCTGGTGATAGACTGCAGTGGCTTTACTATGCTTAAGAGAGTGAGTTGACACTGTCTGTTAAATTTTATTTCTGTGACACTTTCACGTTGCGTACAGAAACTTTTGCTCTGATGTGCTTGTGTGTGAATTTTTATTATTGTATTATTTCACAGACCTGTAATTAATGTTAAGTGTTCTTGGAAGGAGAAGGCCAATATGCTAAGCAATTCTGGCTATTATCTTGGTGTTTAAAGGAACTCCAAATTGTAATCCTCATGCATGTCTGAGGCACAAGTCACAAATTAATGCTGTAAATTCTAGCCTATCTCCGAATATTTTAGTGGAATGAATTTTGATATTTGGCTAGGCTTTGATTTGCCACCTTGGCACTAAATCATGTAACCTGAATAATGTGATATTATTAATTAATGCTTGTCAATGGGTGATTAATCACAGTAAACTATTTCTCTTAAATATCACCCTTAAATTAAAATTATTCTAGCTTTTGCTTTTGCTGCAGTGACTCAATATGTGCTTACTGTAGTACAGTGGCTCATATAGCAACTCGTCTGTTTCAGATATGGTGTATTCTGGTGTCTCAAGGTTTCTCCACAGAGGTGATTTGATTATGAGGTGCTGAGCCGATTGTAGATGAGTTTCTACACCTCAACCAAATACAATGTGAGATAAAAATTTATTTTTTTAGTTGTAATATTGTTCAAGGGCTTCAAGTTAAAAAAATTTATTTATTTTTCTTGATATTTTCAGACCATACAGGGGCCATTAAATTGTTATTTTGTATTTAAAGGAAGTCAGTCTTAATCTCTTGGAATGCCCATCGTTAGAATCTATATTTGGAAAGGGGTCACTTTGTATTGTCTTTATAGTAGTCCACATCTTAAGATAAATATTCTGTACTGCAGGAAAGTGTAATTGAGATTTCTCTAAGAGGATCATTGGTGCTGGGGTTCAAATGGAAGGAACCCATTCAACCCAAGGCTACTGGCCACTACATCTGCTCTTTTACCACCACACATCCGCAGCATTCTGCATAAACTCAGGTGTGGCGCCTGTCACAGTTCTGTTCACCTATATTGTGGACAAGTGAAGTTATCATGATATACAGGATTTCTAAACACTCTGTAATTGCCAGCTTTCAGGGCTTCCTGTGGTGTCTGAAGATGAACCCATTTCAGTGGGTCCTCAGCCATTCTTATAGCCATTCTATCATGCTAAGCTTGTTTGCAGTAAATTAATATTTCTTTGAAAGTATGACTGAGTATTTTCTCTAAGGTAGGGGAATTTAACTTAATTCAGTGTTGATTTAAAACTGCAATGTAAGTTATTATTTATTTAAATGAAATAGAAAGTATAAAGGCTTTGTTAAGGGATGGCTCATTTCTGTTGTTATTTGAAAGCACGTTTTGGAATTCATACTGTACATTACTGAGTACTGTTTGTGCACGTTATCCAGGGCATTTGCATATTGGTAAATTCATCAATTCTAAGTTATTGCTCCTGTTAAAATTGTTAATCATATGTGTTTTAATTGCTTATAGGCTTTTAAAAGTAAATAGTAAGTGGGCACCTTGGGAGCACTAGTGGGGTAAAATAATGTCACTACTTTTTGTGAACCAGGAGGCAGCTGTGTTATTTTTTAGTGTCTATGTTATTGTGTCTTGTTATGTTCGTCAAGTGGTGCCCTTTAATTGTATGTATACGTGCAGTCCATTAAACTGTAAGAGTTGTTGGCAAATATATGTATAGTTACACATCAAATGACGCCATACACTTAAAAGTGACAACACAGCTTATCATATGCAAATTACACAGGCCTTTTTATACAGAAATAAGATTTGAAGGTTTAATACTTGCAATATGAAACATGTGATGAGTGGTGTGAGGCACAATACTGACTCATATGTTAATGATGTATCTCAGGTTATTTTTTCATTGTAATTTAATTGAAATTAATACTGCTTTAATGTCATGGGTTTGCATAGAGAAACATTATTGTGTGGCATTTTATCACTGATCATTTTGGAACAACTTAATTTCTGTGAATTTACATAGCGGAGATAAAGATAGCCATTATGCAGCAACCACAAGAATTTAATGAAAACTACTATTAATGTTTACAAATAAATCAAAATGACTGAAGTTAAATAATACAGTTAAAATGTTAACTTTGAAAGCTATGTCTGGGGTTCTGTGGTGTTTAATTTAGGCAACATTCAAATAAGATGTTGCGGCAATGGAAATGGCCGAGAATAATCACTCATAAGCTTGCACTGTAATGCATCTTATGATATTCTGAAAAAATTAATCATTAGTTTCTTAACATATAGTGATGGTAAAGATATATAAATAAATGTTTAAGAGCACATAAATACCTATATTTAACCAAAACACAATTTAAGCACACTTACAATGTCTCTCATGTCCATCCTCATCCAAGAGTAAGTAATTACATCAAAGCATTTGACTGTTTCACAGTTGTTAATATTTTTAACGTAGAACAAAGAATAATATACATAATAAACCGATATTGCTTTTAAATACAATTACATTAAATGAAAATGTTTCTTTCTATTTTTATGTATGTCTTTCAAGAACTATAAAATTCTTAATTCATTGCACTGTTTGTACATCCATATGAATAAATATTGTTCTCTCCAGGGTCATTAGGACACAGCATAGGCAACAAAAGTAAAAAATAAAATGTATATTAAAGTCTTAGCACTATTTATAAATCAAAAATTTAAACTAGAAATTCTAGATCAAGAAATTCATTATGGTTATTTTTAAGTTTCATAACCCCTTTGTGTTCCAGCGTAATATATCCTTCTTCAAACAACTGAAATTCCAACCTGTAAAAATTTATAATATGTTTGGCAAAATAAATTTAAATTTATTATGAAGCTCCATACAAATTTTTTCACCATATCTAATGTTTAAGTATCCACATAATGTAATATGATTTAATTTATTTATGCCTAGCTTGTTAACTTTGTAAAGAAATTAGAATTTCCAGACTTGTTGAGTTTCTTGAGTAGAGCCTTCATCTAAATGGATAAAATTTTTGTTAACACTAGAAAAATAGTTATAAATGGATAACAGTGATAGCAACAAAAATATTATTCAAGCTAATCAGTTGTTTAAGCTACATATGTTTTAAAAAAGAACAAAATCATTTAAAACAAAAAGGGAAAGATTTACAAATATAAATTGTTAAAAAATAATTATCTCCTTAGATACTGAAGGAAGAAATAGAAAGAGAAAAAAACTGGTGGGGAGCGCCAATGATGACTTCGGTTTGAGGAAGGCCGGCGTGTGCCAGATTCCGTGTCAATGTGGCAAGTCGTATATTGGTCAAACGATGCGTACCATCGAGGATTGATGCCGTGAACACCAGAGGCACACTCGACTGATGTATCCGAGCAAGTTGGCGGTCGCTGAACATTGTTTGTCGGAAAATCACGCCATTGAGTATGACCGCACGAGGATTCTGGCACAGACGTCGAGATATTGGCACAGCGTTGTTAGAGAGGCCATCGAAATTCGCACCAATGACGACCTCATAAACCGTGACTGTGGCTATAATCTTAGCAAGCCTTGGGAACCAGCGATCGGGTTAATCAAGAGTAAATCGAGCAAACGTATAGTTGTGACGACCACGGCGGACAAAGCCATCACACCGACGTCATCTCAGACGCCGTCGCAATCTGTTCCACCGCGCGACCGTGGGGCGGTGCGCGGACGGCGGAGGGAGCGCGCCGCGGGCGGAGGGTATTTAAATCGGCCGCCGCCGCGACCGAACCCAGTTCCCTCTGAGCAGCCATAGCGTATGGATCTCCGTGCCGGCACGTTCACAGGAGCTCAGTTCACCTGATGATGGCGACATGTATGATCGCCGAAATATTGTGCCCGTTGGACACTATAGACCGGCAGCATACCCGTGGATATTTTGATTATCAAATACGCCGGGAGAAACTCAAGAATCACAATTAATAAATCAACTAAGAATTACCAAACAAAGTCTATATTTTTTAAAAAAGAAAATGTATATTATAATTATAGCTTTGTTCAAAAAATACTAGATAAGGAGGAAAGGGAGAGTTACTTATATTTAATGAATATGTCTATAGTAATTGTTACTTGGTTCAAAAAATACTAGGTACAGACGAAAGATAGAGTTACTTATATGTAATGAAGCCCGATATATTTTTGGGGTCCTTACGTTCTGAGTCTGATATTTTTCATGATTCTCGAAATTATGAATTAATAAAAAAGGAAATATAAAGAGGAAATAGATTCATTCAATTGTTATAATGAAATACCAGACATAGACTTCATTTTTAAATTAGAAGAAAGCAAATTTAACTTAACTGGTATACAGCACTGTATCACAATCTTCTAGAATTACTTTCTTCTCACACTTAAATGAGAACTCCTGCTTAATGTGCCTGTTGATTTAACTTTTTGTATTTACGTCTCTATCTATCTCCCTGTAATCGAAGTATACCTTTTTCTTTCACTTTGCTCTGGTAATCTTATTATCGATTCTCAACTCTGCTTTAGAATACTGTTATAGTTTAAAATAAATCCCTTTATCATTGTCACAGTATTTTTATCATTTTTCTGAAAATAGTAGCTTTTTTGCCCAATGGAGGGCCAATCTATAATCTAGTTATTTCCTAACTTACCATTCATTAACTCAATATACAACCTGTTTCTAAAGTATTTTAATGTCATTAATATGAACTATGCTGTCCATACAAAAATATGTAACATTTTCTCCTAGTTAATCTAACAATTCATACAACATAAGCAGTGAATACAGTGGTAAAAATTTGTGTAGTAGTGTTATTTTCTATATAATAATTTTTGATATTGTACATCTTTTGAACCAGAATTATATCTATTATGTAATCGATCATACAAGAATATCTCATAAAATAATTGTACAGGTGTTATGTACTCAGTTTTACTTCTATTTGTTGTTGTCCAAATTTCCCCATAATGGATTCAGACATCTTCATGGATTTTCTTTTATCTTATCAAAATCTAATTCGGTATTCAATTTTTCTGTATCTGTTTTGATATAGATCTCATTGGTTTCAAAATTATGTTGATTGGTTTTTACGTAATTTTAGACCTTTGGCTTTTATTTCTAAAATCCTGTACTTGATATAGATCTGAAATTTTGTACCCTTCTTCCACTCTTCGCTTCATCAGTTTAAAAGCTCAAATGAAACTTCTTTTGTCATCATTGTGATTACATTTAATTTTTCTTCTGCACATCTGACACACAAAGGAAACAATTTCCTTTCTTGTCGATCTTTAGCCATCTTTAGCCATCTGGATGATACAATCTCTAGATGCTGGTTGCTGATTACATGTTATAAATCCATGTCATTTTTAGAGTAATATCTTGGTCTATACACTTTTGATTAGTGGCGTTCAGGATAATAATTATAATCTCCAACAGTTGGATAGAAACTATGCATATCAATATATTTTATTTTTTGTCTTATCACTGCTTGCTTAGCTCTTAATTTTACCACATTTGTATGGCCACCATAAAAGCATCTATTGGATTCAATGGTTCTACATCTGTGGATAACGATTTTAATTTCTCAAGTGCTTCTATACTCTGGAGAGTTAACCCAATCACATGCACCCATCTCCAGTCGATTAGATCCAGAATTTGGAATCTCACTACTTCTTGTTAAACTCTTTTGATATGCCTCAGACACTATCATTACAGTTTTCTCACGTTTTTTAACCATACCAGAAACAGCTATGGTATTGATAAACAGTATTCATTTCTTCATCAAAACCATCTATTTTTGCTCCAGCTATATATACTTCACCATCATCAAGAGCATGCTGAATGTTATTATTGTTTAAACTTTTTAAACAAGCTATAGACCCTTTACTACAAATAGTATTTTGCCCTTTATTCATTGCAGTACTTCTGTCATTTGACAAACATTTAGATCTGCATATAGCTATGAAAACTACAGAAATTGCTAAATAAGAGAACTGATCAATATTAGCTATCTTGACCAAAAGTTTTCTTACTTCTAAACAGTCTCTTCTCAACATATCTACATATGAATTACAGTGTCCATTAATTCATTTCCTCATATTGAATACATAGTTCCCTTTAACTTTTTGCGTAAACCATTTGAGAACTATTTCTGTACCTTTTGATATCATACTGTCAACACAATAATATTGAATATCAGGAACCTGTCCAATTTTAATTTTCATTTTCTTCTTTATTGAACAATTGTGTGAAGTAACCTTTCTTCAATTTTTTGAGATGAATGTTTTTTGGAAGGTGCTAGGAAAGTGTTACATAAAATTGCTGCTATCTATAATTTTCAATTTTAAATGCTTTATCTCCAATAACATCAGTTTAGTACCTGTGTAGATGGCACATAGTTTTATTGTATTTCTAGCACAATACATCAAAATTAATTGCAAATCATAAACTTTAGCATAATGATCTATAAATATATAATTCTGATGTTTATCAGCTATCATCCAAATAACAGAATTCCTAATATATCTTAAATTTATAAACAATATAAGCATTAAAATTGTAAACAGTTATTAGATTTGGAATAGATTTGCCAGTTTCTTGTTGAGTTTCATAATGAAACCACATGTATCTCTTAGAACAAGTACAAGCAATTCTGATTGGTATTCCCTTTTCATGCCCTTTAAACTATATACCTGTAACAATTTTTATTACATTTCCAGCATTGGAAAACATACTAATCTTATTATTTTCCATTGTTAGAACGACCAGCTTTACAAAAATTTTGGTATCCTATGATAATAAATTCATCAAACTTTCTTTCACAAACACCACCTTTCTGTGTTCTGTTAATGTTTGTAACACTTATGCCTTTTTAATTTTAGTCTAAGTTGACAGTTTCTACATATTTTGAAGCCACATTTGTGTACTTCACATTTAAAACAAATCCACTTAAATTCTTGACCTTTACAAAACGTATCATAAACTTTTTGGTGATTTTTTAAGCATACTTTGTTGTAGCAGTACTTATTGCAATTTTCCTCAGTATTTTATTCTTCTCTTTTGCATAATATACAGACTTGCCTGCTTTGCTACATATTCTATTACATATATTACAACCATGTGATGATGCCAACATACTGTTAATTTTATCAAAATGGTTTGGATTTTTATACAGATGTATACATATTGCTTTCTTAGGATCACTATACATAACTGAATTGAAATTCTCAGCATGTACTGCATTTATTTGGGTATGTAGTAGTTGCTCAACTTTTTATGTCATGTAGAGTAAATCATTCTTCATTGTATTCTCCTAACTGGTTGACTGATGACCATAGATGTTAAGTCCCATAGTGCTCAGAGCCATTTGAACCTAATTGCTTACATAATATGTTGGTTAACTCTTTTTGTACTTCGTATTTATCTGTTACTCTGATATTGTTGATTTCAACTGTAGTTGGTCCATTACCCAGTGCATTGTATGATATGTTATTGCCACTATTCTAGCTCTCAGACAACATAGATTACCACTATAAATTCTTGTAAACTTCTTTTACTTTTTGTCATTACCCAAATTTATTATTTTATTACCTCTGGTGCCTCTATGTATTGCCAACGCTACAATACTAAATTTAGTATCTGCTATACAAAGACTGATCGGGTGATAATATATCCCTGATTTCATAGCACAAAACTGGAACAGATTGGTGAGTATTATCTGTTACTTTGTAGCCTGTAGAAACTGGATAAAACATTTTTCAAGTTGTGGTTGTTATATTCAACTTATGTCATTTTCTGAAGTTAGTTCTCTTTTTATCTACTTCTACTGTAGAATTAAGTGCTATTGTTATACAATCTGCTTTTTTTTTCAATAATGGTACTGACTTTACTACTATTAGTATTGTTAAAGACAAGTTATAGTCAACAGACCAAGTCTTACATTTTTTATTAAGTTTTTATCTTATTTCTTTAACCTTAAATAAGTTTTTTTGAGGATTTGGACTCATTTTTTCTTGTTCTAGCAGTTTGCTATTAAATGTGTATATTTGATCTAGTCTCACTAATTTTTCTTACCTTGGCAGTCAATTTTTCAAGATCATCATCAAACCTGTAAAAATAAATTATATTAGATAAACATTTTGGTCTTGATTTAGTCTGTTGGAATAATTCAGTATGAAAAAGAAACTCCTGTGACAAAATAAAGTAATTAATACTTACTTATTGAACTTGCTGCATGCTTTACTACCAACATTTATAGCTAAAGTTCTGAGATCATCTACTTTCATCATATTGCGATTAGTGTATTGAAGGAGGTAGACTGACCTGGTGTATCATGTGATGTGATTAAATTAATTAAACCATCCTTCCTTAGATTACTATATCCCTTTAAATTATTTCCTCTGTAAACAACATGAAGTTGAGTGAATATAAACTGTCTCAGAGTTTGTTCCACTGAAGGAGAGAAAAATTTATTAAATTTGTCAAAAATCGAATTTAATGAAAATAGCAAATGTAGTTATTAGTTAAACATTATTTAAAGTTATTTTTTGTTTGGCTGACAGTACATGTCTTTGAAACCCTTACATTTACCTTTTTTCCAAACTTAAATACCTTTTTTCTTCTTCATCTATTTCTAGTTGGCAAATCTTAAATCTACTTGAAAGCTTTTACCAAGATACAGGATTTAAGTAAAATCAACTTCTTGACATATAATACATTTTTACAGCCAATTTGTAGTTTATCATTTTCCATTGATAATAATAATTTAGAATGATCATCACAGAAAACTACTTTTAAATGCATCTTGTAACAGAAGCTAAGACATCATTACCACAAACACAAAGAACTTGTTTGTTATTACATATATTTTATGGTGATTTTCCCACAGTATTTATAAATATAAGAATACTTATATATTGTGTACATGTGTCAATAAAAATTATCAACTGACGTCCCCACATCACACAATTTTTAAACTTTTTCGATGCTTTCATACACTCAGAAACAATTTTAGGTTTAAATGAAATTAATAAAAATTTTTAGATACACAAATGAATGAAGCAACAACAATAAATTTACTATTGTAAGGTGTCAGGCAAATCCAACACCTTCCATGAAAACCCTGATATGATAAGCAAATCCAGTGGTATGTACATAGCTCCGAATAAATCGTGACATCAAATTAACCAAAGTAATACGAGTAACAAGTGAGCAAATGGAATAGCACAGACTAACACAAGAATGCCTAAATGCATGTCATACCTTCTCACCATGAGACAGACGCAGATCCGAGGGGAGAAACGAGAACAGAAGCCGAGAGCAGAACCATGTTAAGCTAGAAGGCCCTACGATAACACTAAAAGGGCCACACAAGCTGCAAGTTTTAGCGTGAGACTTTTTCGCGTCTCTGTTTCGTTGCAAACGTTAAAAACATTGCCCCACCACGAAAAGTAACCACCAGGACCACCCCCCAGCCCATGTTAAAAGATAGGGCCCTCGAGAGAAACAGTATAGATCTTACGATAACACTAAAAGGGCCACATCAGCTCCAAGTTTTAGCGTGAGACTTTTTCGGTCTCTGTTTCGGTGCAAACTTTAAAAACATTGCCCCACCACGAAAAGTATAACGTTTCTCATTGGATAGACAGAATTTTTGTAGGGCAGAGCTTAAGGTTAACATTGAGACCCTGATTGGTCAGACGAAAACACAGCCAGATAGTTTTTTTTAAACCAACTTCGGTAAATTGTAGTAAGGAGAAGTTAGGAGGAGAGTTGCTTCCGCGATGGAGAGCTATATGGAGCTGCGCCGGCCGTCGCCCCCTGACGAACAACGACAAGGTAATGAACGCACGTGATGCCTCATAACAGCGCATAAAGCTTCACTCAGAACTGCAGAAGTCTCATCTGTTACATCCCCTTTTTACGTAATACTAATGTCGATCGTCAATTGAAGCTCATGGTATTCACATTTGCTACGTAAGTTAAAATCTGAAACGCGATGATTTTCTGTTATATAATTATTGAGAAGCCACATCAGCCACTGTAGTTTACGACAAGTTAAATAAGTAATTAAAGTTAATTGAGGGTAACTGTAGACCATTATGATAGTTTTCTCTTTTGTGAAACTTAATTTAAACCTAGATCATAGATGTGATGTGGCATAGGTCATCCTTCGATCTATTGTAGAACTTGGAAACCCATTCAGGGAGTATTCGTTCACATTTCTGTTGAATGCAGTTGGTATTTATCATCCTGTATTAAAATATTTCCTTTTATCAATAGTGCAATTTACAAACAATGTTTTGTGAGTAGAATAAAAATTCCAATGGTAAACTTAACTGCTTTATCGACGTTATTTTACCACCTAACTAAAAATAGGAAAGCCTTGAACCCCTCCCACTAAATTTAGTTAGCATTAAGATTCTTTACAGGGAGTGCAGTGGAGCTGACGCTGAAATCATTAAGTATTTGGTTATATCATCGCTAGTCTCACTGAACTCTTCTGAATTCTACATGCCATGTGTGGTCTGGCGTCTCCTTACCAGCAACAGGTCCCAGGTTCAAACTAGTCAGTTCCCTAAAAAACACACTCAGAGCGTCGTTGTGTGAAAGTGGTAGGGAGACACGACATACAACAGACAGACACCAAGCAGAATGTTACATTATATACTAAAATTTATTAAAGAAATTTATTCTATGCAAGGGGAGTGTATCCAATATCAATCGACGAACATATTTGAATTCAGTAACCACAACAACTATCAACTAAATTTAGGTTCTTGGTGTAAAGAGATTTGGATTTTATTGTTTGAACAGATGAACATGTTAATCACTAAAAATATTTTGTGCTTTTTGTATGATTTCCAGGGTTCAAAAAACTGATTACTGCATGTTAAAACATAGTTACTTTTCCAGAAAGATATAACGATATTTTAGCTTTACAGCAGATAAAATATTACCAACTGAAAGCATTTTATCTATTACATTTTTATTCAGAAACAATTGTAAACCTTGTCATGAAGCAGCTTACATACAATGTGAAACAAGCGTTCATGATAATTGATAAAAAGGATAATTCTTGATTGATGACTAGGAATTTTGCCGAAATTTTGGAATATAAGAAACCTGTAAATGCTGTAGAAAATGTGTAGATGATGACGAAAAGATATATTTTGTCGAAACTAAAATGGTTCACGTTTCATGGACCGCTCAGATTCCACATCACACTCTATTTGTCAATGAATCTGGTTTATGTCCTTTAATTTTGAAATCACTAATGGAGGACAGATGATCTATTAAACATTTATCAATGCATACTTTATGAAAAATATGAACACACTTTGTTGTTAGATATTAAGTATTATGATTGATTAAACTTTTAAAATAGTCGCTGCCTTCTGTCTACTCTATAATTTCATTAGTTGTTATTTTTTGTAAGAAATATGCTGACAAATGTTGATATTTCAAAATGTCTTCCCAGACAACTTCTTTAATTTCTATTATAAAATCCTCAAAAAATACTTGTTCACCTGATATATCCTCCCAATTAAATTTATTTTGAAATTTGATACAATATTCCATTTAATTTTCATTATATTCTCTCATAAAATCTTCAGACAAATCTTGTAGTAATGATGTAATAGAATAATGTAATTTGTTTTGAAATTCTCCCATAGAATCTTCAATTTAAAATCTCCTTATATTAACTTCCATCCACCTTCATTAAATAGATAATTCTGCTCAATACAATCAGCTTTATGTATATATATTTCAGTTGTTGCTGAACACAATTCTTCAAATCATAATTAACCAATGCAATACATTTTTCCTTTTTCAGTTTAGAATATCTTTTAATTCCAGTTCCTTTGCTTAACTTTTAGTTCCATCACTTCAGTATCACATACTGTATCCTGTTGTTGTATCCATTTTGGATAAGATTAGAAAGATGTAGTTTCTGATTTTAAAATATCCTTTATATCACAGTTCTTTTGCTCTATACTTTAAGGCTTATTCCTGCCTAACAACACCCTCGAAAATCACGACATACACAGAAAAAACAGCCAAATTTGAGTGATATACGAGAGTAAATGTGATTGTGGGTCGCTTCACTCGCTGAAATTTGATTCTCTAACCAGACTGAAGTCACAAAATAGCAGAAAATTATTCTTGAGACAGTGCGCTCTTATATGTAAGCAACATCGAATATCGCAGAGCATACGTCTTCTACATAAATAAGAAAGAACCAGAATCTCTTATAAACGCAGAGATTGAATAATTGCATGGAACTTGCATTCCTAGAGTCCATAACTGCATGTCTCCAACCACAAGGCCACACTCAACACACAGAACACCTCATCTGTCTGATGATCTCCTTTGCTTTTAGCACTGATGTCTTGGTAAATGACATTTAATTGTAACATAGTGAACCAAGTGTGATGCGATAGTGGTAAATCTTCAATGTGCCATTGCCTTGAAACAGAATACTGTCATAGCACGCAAGTTATAGCACAAAAACACAAAAAAATACAGGGAAATCCAATAAAGTGTCTCCAGAATAGCAGGTAAGGGGCGTTATGTGACCTGAACGTTAGCCAAACACCGAAAGCCGGTTGTAACTTCCTGATTTTAGTCACTCACAGCTGAAGTGATGTAGTTGGGACTTATACCAACTACCTGCTATTGTTCTGAATTTTCTCAGTTCGCCAGCATCATAAAATTTCAGTAATAGGGCTTTACTTGTTTTATAGTTTGAATTGTGTTTAGTGTTATCCTATATGAGTTACAGCGATAAAGGCTCCATCAGTGAACCAATTATTTGAGATGACAATACATCCAGCGATGAATATTTTGTATCAGATTCAGAGTTACACAGTACAAGTAAGTATTATTTGTGTTCTCGTTTTCTTATTATTTAACGTTAAAAATTAAATTTAAAATTATGTTATATCAAAATTTATAGTTATTTGTGTTTGAAAGCTTTTACCAATATAAAGTAGATCTTGGGCATAATAGAAAATCATCGAAAAGAGCCAGCTGTGAAATCATTTATCATATAACGTCAAACGAGTTCAGTTTTCACACATTCCACGCAAGGACACTTCTCTGCAATATAATACTTTCACTAGTAAATTGTAGAATTAAACAGATGCAAAGTTTAGTCAATCCCACAATTTTTAATGAAAGTGGACATCAAAAAGTCAGTTTCTTATAGCTGATACTTTGCTTTTTCCTTTGATTTAGAAAAGTCTGTCTTTTCCCGGAATGGCATGATCCAATGTATATGTTGACAGTTTGGGTTTCCTCAAGCTGTCAACAAAATTGGGATTCATGCTTCGAAATAAGAGTGTCATCTGCAAAACATGTCGTAAAGTACAGGAATGAGCAAGAATTACAGAGTAGCGATGACATTAATGAAACTAATTTAAAGAGAAAAGAGTTATATTAAAATTACAGACCAAAGGTCCACGCAAAGTCATCATTCCTGTCTCCCCGATGATGGTAATTTTGTCTCAGTAGATAACTGTAGCAAGACACAACATTTTGTCCCAGTGACTGGTAGAACATTGTGTCAAGTCAGATAAAATATTTCTTTCATGTCGTTGTAAGATAAACCGTTTTCTTGTCTACAGAAAGCTTATTCACGTCAGTCATCCAAAGGATGGCTAAAAATATAGTACATTCGATACCAAAATGGACTGATACAGCTCAGAGGAAGCTGTACACAGGATAACAGACTGTTACAAAGGTGAAGAAGTTCGTGGAATATCTTTCGGCCTTGATCCTATCTCTTCATCGCCACACATCCAGTCTTTTCTATTACAAATATCGAAGATATTGGTCGACTGAATACAAATGATAGCATTGATAATGAAGAGTAACGAAGATTACGTAAAATTTTGAAAATACATTGTTTTTAACTGTCATATATATCGTCAGGTAAATAAAACCCTTTATCTATTTATATCACATGTGGTGTAACTTCACTTGACCCCTTAGATCATTCCTATAATGGCTACCAAGTTAAAAAAAAATCATATTATTACTGTTGAGTTTAGCTGGATATTCTTTGCAAAGCAAAGATTTAGTTACACGTACTCGTCTTTGTCACGTAAAATTCATTATCTTTCATATGAAATGTAAAATTAGGCAATAATTTCTATGTTAAAACAAAACAATCAAAGTCGTTTCCAATAGAAGGATTATTAGTATGTATTATTTCGTTACCTCTAGTCTCATGTCGTGAATCGGTTTGCTGACACAGTATTTCCAAGTATAGCTCTCTCACGCGCACGATTTCATATCACATTTTGCCACTGCTTGTGGTTATCATTTGTGTTCATGATGAAGGCACTACTGGTCCAAGTAGGCCTAACATTGACCCGCTTTCCATATTTATTTAGTGTAACATTTGGGAGGCTGGAGCCCGATCGCTTTTATGTCCTAACTTGCGTAGAAACTGTAGTCCATTGGGCAGTAACTCCTTGTGTTTACCGCCGGCCTTCATGGGTGAGAGTTTCGCAGCACTCGCGCCAGAACCCATATGGCGGGTTTCTGCTCAGCAACGTGGGCCCTAACATCGCTTCTCCATCACACAAACACCCGCACACAGGCACACAGGCACAAGTATCCAGCACGTACGTTATCGGAGTCATAATGGAGCCGAACAAACGACTCACTTTCCCCACTGCGCAACTCGGGGTGGCTGGTCGGTCCAAACGCGCAGTAGCTTCTGGCAGCAGTTCTGCAGAACTCTTGGAACCGGCATTCGTACGTCTTCTTCTCCCCCTGGCCGTTTGTCAGAAGGCCTCCTCCCGCAGCGCGCCGGCGAGGTGAAGTTGGTGCAGTCTGGAGACAATACTCGGCCTGCTTCCAGGTGATTTCGTGAGCCACCCCACCGGATAGAGGGCACTGTTTTGCAGCTGAATTATTACCGGAACTTGTCCCGCGTCCGGCACTAGCTTCCCGGCCGGAGAGATTCGTTTTTTGGAACGGAATATCTGTGTGTGTGTGTGTGTGTGTGTGTGTGTGTGTGTGTGTGTGTGAGTGTGTGTGTGTGTGTGTGTGTGTAAGATAGTGCGGAAAACACGTGAAAGCTCTTCGATGACAATAAAAAGAAACTAACTGCTCCAAATACAGAGATCATTTATAAAGGACTATTTGACCAAACAAATGGCATATGTCTTGTTGATGCAAAAATATCAGAAAAAGGATAAAAGTGTAAGGGAAACACAGATCAACGCTAACGCTAGCTGCCAACAGAGTTCGTCGGAGAGGAACTACGGAAGACTTGCCTGTTCAAAGAAACGACACGGAAAATAGCAGAAAACAATAATTCGAAAAATAAAGCAAAGTGAATGCCGATGTAATGTAGACGATAGGCAAGGACGATAGAAACTATCTGAACTTAAAATCTGAGAACCTCACAACGGCATGAAAAATGAAATAATCCTATTACACTGGTGCCCAAAATTCAAGCAACTAGTGGTAATTTTGCAATGTTGCGTGTATTTGTTCACAAAACAGTATAAACAGTTGACAGAAAAGTAGAAACAATGTAAAGACTACAGAACGTAAACAAGTTAAACATCCATAATGGTAGACTAAAAATGTTATTGTTTTTTTTTTCAACTTAACGACGGGGAATGCTGTAAATGACGTCATCAATCTCATGCTGAGGCAATAACGCCCATTCTTCCTGCAGAGCTGCCCACAAGTCTTGGAGAGTGGTTGGTGGATGCTGGCCTGATGCAACCAGTCTCCCTAGTCCATCCCAGACACGCTCTATGGGCTTCAAATCGGGAGAGCAAGCTGGCCACGCCATGTGTGCAATCTCTTCTGCTTCCCAGAAAACATCAACCACTCGTGATCCATGAGGTAGAGCATAATTGTCCATCAGTACGAATTCTGGGCCAGCAGCATCGCACAACAACCGCACATGAGGTCCCAACGTCTCGTCACGATACATGACCGCAGTTAAACCTTGCCGATTCACCAGACTGGCTTCCTGAAGAGGTGTCTGAGTGGCCAACAAGATTCCTGCCCACACCATCAGGAATCCTCCACGACATCTGTCTCTTCCCACAATGTTTGGGCCCCGAAATCGTGGTTCATGTTACCTCCGGATGCGAATATGTCAAGAATCACTTTCGAGACCAAATTGGGATTCGTGTGAAATGCGCATTGGCCCTTGTTCGACCGTACAGGTGGTATGTAACGAGTGCACTCTAGACGTTCTCTTCTGTAAAGAAGCGTTAGAGACATACATGCAGCAGGTCTTCTAGAATAAAGGTCACTCTGCCGAAGCCTTCTGTACACCGGATGCTGTGAGGTCAGACGCCAGTTGCTACGCAGTACCAAGGCAGTACCGGCGCACCCTTAGACTCAAATAACGCTTCTTTCTTTCTGACAAGTGTCGGCCCTGCCCTGGTCTTCGGGATACCGTTTCTGTCTCTATAAACCGACGCCAAATCCGAGAAACAACAGAAGATTCACGTTAAGAAATCACGCCATATCAGTTTGGGGCTCTTCTGCTCCTTTTCTTGCTATAGCCCTCCACCGCAGAGTGTCTGGCAGGCATCCTCTCTGTGATTGTACACAGCAATTGTGTGTGTTCGGCAAACAGGTCATCATTGGCGTGGTTGTCCGTTGACCGGAGTGCCATCTTCCGTGTAGAACACGTTCGTACAGACATCTGTTGACAGTTTGTATGATTATATCATGAATTAGATACAGGACAGGGAAATAACACTTATTTGCTTTAATTTTGGACACCAGTTTATATAGGAGAGTTTTGTTGCTTTAATTTTGGACACCAATTTATATGGGAAGCCGGCTTACAAAGGATAATCGAAGGAATGACATTACGAGCAGATTGATACAGACGAAGTCTACTGTCACCAATAAAAGCAAGGTTACGCATATAAAACGTTAAAACGAGTGAGGTGGAAATTTATTAGATTAGATGTACTTTTCGTTCCAATAGATGCATAGTTAGGAGATCCTCAGGGATGTGGAACATGTCAGAAAACAGGAATACACAATAAATATCGAGAAAGAAGAGAAAATATGCTATTGTACCTTCCAGAGATCCCAAATAAAATTACCCTTGTGGATGAGGAATCGGTGAAAAAAAAATGAAGCATATTTACATTTAAAAGGACATAAAACTTGTCACCAAATATTAAATGTTGATTACACTTAGATACATATGATAATTCTTAGACTACTGTAGCCATACAGCACCAAACAAAAATAAAATAAATTAAAAAACCTAATAAAAATAAAATAAAATAAACATTTTACAGAACTCATTTACAATGATCGCATTACTATGCAAAATTAGCACAGAAGTCAGATTGTGTGAGATATTTATATTATGTGATTTTTAATAACATACAAGCATCAATAGATTTTGCTAAGAAGTTCATCAATGGAGTAGAAGAAGTTAACCACCAATAAATCCCTTAGACTCTTCAAACTGGAGTTTCTTATTAATTAAACTTTTTATGGATGCTGGCATGGTTCTGAAAACGTGTACTACTGAATACTGGACACCTTTATGAACCAAAGTAAATGAATTTAAATCTTTGTGACATCAATATGAGAAACAGAATGAACGTAGCAAGGGGAAACTAGAGAAGAAGAAACTGAAAGTATTCGACACTATGACGGAAATTAAATGGAAAGAAGCGTATATAGACCTACAGCAATTGAAGCGACAAGTGGCATTTATTAGTTAGCTTGGGGCTGTGAGTATTTACAGAGGCAGAACTGCAGAATGCACTCTTCGAGGTGCCTGTATCAAAGACGGCGGAGCGTGTTGTGCTACCAGTGGAGAGGCAATAACTGCAGAACAGGTCAGTCAGAAAAACTTAGACACTTCGAAAGTCATTGCATGTCACCTGAGTAACAAATCCATCGACAGACGTCTCAGTCAGTCTTAAATTTCCCAAGTCGGCTGTTGGTTAGTTGGTACTGAAGTGAAAATGCAAAGGAGAAACCAGAGCTGAATCAAGACCAAGGCAGACCTCCTGTATTAAGGGGCAGGAAAAGTCGAGCATTGTGGAGGATGGGTGTAAAAATTTGTATGAGGTCAGCGAAAGGCATCACTCGTCCGTTCCAAAGTACTGCCAGCAGTCCATCTGACATAAAGCCAGCACTTAGGAGTTTAGTGTACGGTGGTTGGGCAGCTCCTCATAAGTGCAGTGTCAGGCGCCGAGGCAAGAGAACGCCCTTGTAGCGGTAGCAGGAGTAGCTGTTGTTTGATACACAGTAATTTAGGTTAGTTTCTGTGACCGGTACCTGTGTATTTTACTGCGTAAACTAGTGATTGGCAAATTACTCTAGGCTTTTGTTTCTGTATAAGTATTAGTGCATATTCCTTCCTCCGCCAGAAGTGCAAAGTCTCGTGACTCCATTTCAGAGTCGTTTTAGTACGCAGTCCATAGTTTAGATCAGTGCATTAAACTTTGTACATTTATTTCCTGCAGTAACTTTTATGGATGTAGAGCTTTTAGTGAAAATGGAAATGCTGATTTATCAAATTGTCAGCAGAGACATTTATTTATGTTTTCAGAGCTTGCGGATCTTGCGGTCTCAGGCTATACGAGAACCTGCAGAGCAGATTTTAGTGTTCGTTTATTCTCATCGTTATGTTCTGCTTACATTAAAACCTCAGTAGTGGCACGGTCGGGTGATTTTTCTTTTGTAGGGCCTCTGTTTGTACTTTCTCATTTACTCCTGATTGCTTTCTTTGTATTTTTTGTGATCTTGTTCAATTACTTTACACGGTACGATACTGATAGGGACTTTGCTTGTTGTGAATGGATACAAGGAGAACTGCCTGTTGTCCATAAACTGCTGGAAGCTGAATTGGCCTTGGTCGACAGGCTTCTAGATTCTGTTCAAAGAGTCGGGACTTCAGCGTGCCGGTGTAGAGGCCTGCGACTCCGTTGGTGTCGTTGGAATCTGCTGGTGACCTGGTTGTCGCTTGTCGCTGTATTCTTCGATATGCAAGATCTGACCGGTCCGTCCTCACTCGAGAGAGAGTGAAACAGCGGTGGGTTAACGTGGGGTGTCTCTGAGCGGAAGGCGAAAGAGGGAATACGCTGTACGCCTAACTCCTTGTACCTTAGCAAAAGGTGCGAGGTGATACCCCAATACCGATAATACTTTTGAGCCAGCATGGGATGTTGGACCGGTGACGGGTTTTCCTGCCCAGTCCAGACAAGTACACAAGAGCGGTATGCTGTCCACTGGGAGCTCCATCGTTAGACTGGTAACACAACCGCAGAGAAATAACATGCACGGCGGTAAATAATGCCAGTGTTCACTCGATATGTTTGCTGTTGGTGTCGTCAATGATCTAGAGGAGGTACTGCCGGCGGCTATCGACCGCCCTGGGTGCTACCGGCTGCATGTAGTGGCACATGTCGGCACGAATGACGTCTGCCCCTTGGGTTCTGAGGTCATCCTCGGCTCTTTTCGGCGGCTAGCTGGTTTGGTGAAGGTAACTAGCATCACACACGGAGTGCAGGCTATGCTGACTATTCATAGTATCGTACCCAGTGTCGACTGCGGTCCTCGGGTTCGGAGCAGAGTGGAAGGTCCAAGCCAGACGTACAGATGACTCTACCGAGGTAGCAGATACGAATTTCTCGACCTCCGCAATTGGGTGGAGAATTGTTGGGTTCCCCTTAATACAATACTGGCCATTAAAATTGCTGCACCACGAAAATGACGTGCAACAGACGCGACATTTAACCGACACGAAGAAGATGCTGTGATATGCAAATGATTAGCTTTTCAGAGCATTCACATAAGGTTGGCGCGGGTGGCGACACCTACAACGTGCTGACATGAGGAAAGTTTCCAACCGATTTCTCATACACAACCCACAGTTGACCGGCGTTGCCTGGTGAAACGTTGTTGTGATGCCTCGTTTAAGGAGGAGAAATGAGTACCATCACGTTTCCGACTTTGATAAAGGTCGGATTGTAGCCTATCGCGATTGCAGTTTATCGTATCGCGGCATTACTGCTCGCGCTGGTCGAGATTCAATGACTGTTAGCAGAATATGGAACCGGTGGGTTCAGGGGGGTAATACGGAACGCCATGCTGGATCCCAACGGCCTCGTATCACTAGTAGTCGAGATGACAGGCGTCTTACCCGCATAGCTGTAACGGGTCGAGCAGCCACGTCTCGATCCCTGAGTCAACAGGTGGGGACGTTTGCAAGACAACAACCATCTGCACGAACAATTCGACGATTGCAGCAGCATGGACTGTCAGCTCGGAGACCATGGCTGCAGTTACCCTTGACGCTGCATCGAAGACAGGAGCGCCTGCGATGGTGTACTCAACGACGAACCTGGGTGCACGAATGGCAAAACGTAATTTTTTCGGATGAATCCAGGTTCTGTTTACAGCATCATGATGGTAGCAGCCGTATACGTTTATGTACGATGAGGAACTGACTTGCTCCGAAGAAGACGATCGAGGGGAATGTGAAGAAGTGGACGGTGACTCTTTGTGTAACGTAAAAATTGAAAGTGCAAACAAAAATAAAAATAAGTTTCCGTCCAGGACTCGACCCCACGGCTTTGGAATTACCATTTTGTACATCTTTCGCTGTACCAATGGCTGGCTGGAAACAATGCTATTATAAACGGTTCATTCCTCGCAGGTTCCGTACCTCAGTCGGCAAGAACGGAAACCTTATGCGGCCACATTGATGTCCGTTTTTCCGTCTGTCTACCTGTCTGACTGTAAAAAACCGTTTATCTCAGCAACAGGTGCACGTATCAAGCTGAAATTTCTATACCTTTTGCCACCTACTAAAGTTTACGGCCTCTTGGCGGTGGAAAATATGGAAACTTCTAGATGAATGCAGTCAAAAGGTGCGGTTATTTACAGGGTGATACTAACCGAACTATGTGAAATAAAATCGTCACAGCTTCTCAACGGTTTGAGTTAGGACATCCAAATTGCACCGTCGGCCACGAACATGATGAGAATTAGTACACGCATTCACGGTTTGTTTTAGCAACGAAGCCTACTTTCATTTGGATGGATTCGTTAATAAGCAAAATTGGCGCATTTGGGGGACTGACAATACGCATTTCGTGATCGAGAAGTCTCTTCACCCTCATCGGGTGACTGTGTGGTGAGCAATGTCCAGTCACGGAATAATCGGTGCGATACTCCTTCAATGCACGGTGACTATCGAATGGCACGTGAAGGTTTTGGAAGATGATTTCATCCCTGTCATTGAAGTGACCCTAATTTCGACAAAATGTGCTTCATGCGAGATGGAACTCGACCCCATCCAAGCAAGACAGTGTTTGATGTCCTGCAAGAGCACTTTCGGGACCACATGCTGGCTATTGGGTCCCAAGAGTCTACTGTCATGGGCCTCGATTCCCCACCGTATTTTCCGGATCTGAACATTTACGAGTCATTTTTGTGGGGCTAAGTTGAAAACAACGTGTACAGCAATAGCCCAAAAACCATTGCTGATCTGAAAACAGCCATTCAAGAGGTCATCGACGGCATCGATTTTCCGACACTTGCGCGGGTCTTCAGAATTTCGCTATTCGCCTCGGCCACATCACCCCCAAAGATTGCAGGCATACCGAACATGTCACAACCTAAATACGAATATCTGTAGTGACGTTTAGATGTTGAATGGAGTGTGTGCTCGGTGTAGTATGTAACTAATTTACGTTCATTTCTTTCATTCACTTAAATAATTGTCACCCTGAATGAGATATTCACTCTGCAGCGGAGTGTGCGCTCATATGAAACTTCCTGGCAGATTAAAACTGTGTGCCCGACCGAGACTCGAACTCGGGACCTTTGCCTTTCGCGGGCAAGTGCTCTATCAACCTTTTTTTTTTTTTTTTTTTTTTTAGGCACTCCAATATTGTTTTTAAATAAAGAAAATATTAAGCACCACACAAGGTTTGAACTCATAACCCTTCACTTAGCAGCCCAACACCTTAACCGTTTTTTTACCACTTTTATATATATATTTTAGTTTTATTTTTTGTATTTTTTGTTTTATTTTTTTTTATTTTTTTCCCTCTGCCAACCTTTTTTTTTTATATAGATGGATAAAAGGCGTCTTTCAGTTACGACAAACAAAATTAGAATGTACATCCGTAGCAACAACAGAACAAGAGTTTCTTCTAAACTATGAAAGAGAATTTGAAACCAATAGTGTGGTGATAGATAATAAAGAAAGAAAAACGTAACCAAATCCCGCACGCCATTCCATGTGCATGGCTCATCTGCGTACAGATTCCATGTTACAAATTGGTACAACATTTCGCAGCGTTTGGAGCTCCATGACGGCGGTCATCCTCTGCCCGGTACTCCCCAACTGTGAGGGGGGTTATCGAAGACACTGCGTAAATAGTTGGCAAATAGTTGTCGGTATCGGGGTGTACACTCAAGTGTGCTATGACTGTCCTGGAGAAATTGCCAGTATTCAAGCACCATCTTCTCATCATCTCGGAAGAGGTAGTATATGGACATGCCTTTAAACCATGTGAGAGCATGAGTCTTCGCAGGTGGGAAATAAGTATCCTCTGGACAAAGGAGGAGTCGTGGCTCAATTTTGCGAGGCGCGATACGTAGGTAGCAGGCGAGGATCTTCTGCACTAGCAGCCATACCTCTAACGCCGATCCACATGTTAAACGGTGGTCGTCAGTATCCACGAGGTGGCAATGTGGACAAAGGGGGGAATCCGCCATCCCAATAGCGTGCAGCCTTTGTCGTGTTACAACCTTCCCGTTCACCACCTGGTAATACGCTGCTCGAACCCGCGTGGGGAGGAACGACTTCTGGACCGCTCTCCACACTGCAGGCCATAGGGTCGTAGGGCTCTTCCTCTCAATCACATTGCGAGGGATGGACCTTAGCAGCAGTCTGTAAAATTCTCTCGCCTTGGGAGGGCGAGTGTTGGGAAGGTCTGGGTGCACGTAACTATACTCAAGAATAAATGCCGAGAGGTGCGAGAGTGAGGGTGTAATGTGCGCAACCGTGACAGGTGGCAGGAGAGACGCCGGCAGCAATTCCTCTAACAGACGACCCGTAAGGGAAGCATCTTTGTGGGTCCACAATTTCATCATTGTGCACAAGTATAATGCTGTAGCCCTCGCTCGTACATTTATAAGTCCCAGTCCGCCATCAAGCGGAGGGAGGGTGAGTGTTTCGTAGCGGACTTTGAATAGGTGTCCGGCGGTAAGGTAATATCCAAACGCTGCTTGCAGTCTGTGTGCCATCGCTGTCGGTATCGGTAGGACCTGGGCCATGTGGATCATCTTAGTTGCCACGTGAAGGTTGAGGTATTCCACACGCTGTAGGAGGTCCATCCGTCGAAGTAAGTTCCGGCGAACTTCTGCGCGTATTGCCTGTAGTAATCGTGCATAGTTCATGGCAGCCGTGCGGCGCACATCCTGTGTAAATGTTATGCCCAAGAACCGGATCTTGTTAACTAGTGGGAGTGGGGCTAAAGCGTCCTCCTGTAGACCTCTCCCAATGGGCATCGCTGCCGACTTGGCCACATTCATGAGGCTGCCCGCTGCCAAACCATAGCGATTGATCCATTGTATCACCGAGCGTACCTCGTCACCAGATCGGACAAGTAATAGAAGGTCATCAGCATATATCCTGCAGTGAAAGGTGTGATCCCTCAATGACATGCCCGAGAGCCTGTTTTTCAACCCTCCGACAAGTGGTTCGAGTGCGATCGCGTAAAGGATCATGGAGAGAGGGCATCCTTGGCGAACTGACCGTCGGATCGGAAAGGGACCCGCAATCCGTCCATTTACCAATACACGGGATGCAGCTCCACGGAAAAGGCGCTGAAAGATGTCGAGAAAGTCAGGCGGGAAGCCCATGCGGGCCATAACGGACAGAAGGAACTTGTGGTGAACTCTATCGAAGGCGTGGTCGAAATCAATGGAGATCAGAGCAGCTCAAAGGCGACAGGATGTGGCGATGGCTATTAAATCCCTGCATTCACTGGTTGCCGTTAGCATGTTGGCCACTCCGCCCTGTGTCGTTTGCTCCATTGAGAGGAGTAGGGGCAGAACCTTCTTTATGCGGCTGGCGAGTAGTCGGGCGAAGATTTTATAGCCCGAGTTGAGCATTGTAATAGGCCTGTAGTCCTCGACCGTCCGACCTCTGGAAGGCTTGTGTATCGGTATTAGGAGACCTTCCACGAATGCAGGTGGCACGTGAGAACCGTGGGTCATCAGTTCTTGGTACATGATGATCCATCGGGGCATCATGAGATCGCGGAAAGTACGATAAAACTCGAGCGGCAGTCCGTCTGGCCCGGGAGATTTGTTGAGTGCTCCCTTGTTAAGCGCGTCCTCGATGTCGTCTCGTGTAATCCCACCTAACAGCGTCGCCGCTGCTGCATTGTCGAGGGTGTGCGACACGTGCTGCAGTATGTCGTGATCGTCCGCTCCCTCGTCCTCTGTATTCACCTCGTCGTAAAACCGGCGATAGTGATCTGCGAAGGCTTCTGTAACTGCCGCCTGAGTCATTACGACCCTACCACCTGGCAATACGAGGTCCGTGATCAGCTGCTGTCGGCGTCGGCGGCTGTCGAGCACGATGTGATGCATAGACGGGTTTTCTCCTTCCACTCGGTCTTGACGTCGCGATCGCACTACGGCCCCCTCCAAACGTTTCCTCGTAAGAGACAATATTTTGTCTTTAATTCGGCGGCTTTCCATTTGTCGGTTTGGAGATGGTGGTTGGCTGTCGAGTTCGCGAAGCATCGTGTAATAAAAGTCCAATGTGTGACGATGCCAAGCTGCGATATCTTTTCCGAATTGTGTTAGCACACGCCGAAAAGCTGGTTTTGCACAGTCCACCCACCATGCTAGAGTCGATGGGTATCGGGGAAGACGACGTTCGCAATCCTGCCATGTGTTGGCGATAATCTGGTGGCATTCCGGGGCTTGAAGATGTGCCACATTCAGCTTCCAGGGTCCTCGGCTGCGCCATATCCGCTGCTGTTGTAGAGTGAGTGTGCATATGAAAGCGCTATGATCGGAGAAGGCAAGCGGCCAACGTTCGGCGTCCAATACTCCCGGCGCTAGAGCTCGTGATACATAAATGCGGTCTAGGCGACTGGCGGAGTGACTAGTAAGGTATGTCGGCCCGGGACGTTCACCGTGCACTGTCTCCCACGTGTCGGTGAGAAGCAGATCTCGAACCAGGAGCCGAAGTTCATGACAAGTCGAGAAATGTGGGACTTGGTCTTTGGGGTGGAGCACACAGTTAAAATCGCCCCCGAAGATATATTGCTCGAAGCGGCTGATAAAGAGGGGGGCGATATCCTCCGAGTATAACAGCGATCGTTCGCGGCGTTGGTCAGTTCCTGATGGAGCGTAAATGTTAATGATGCGCGTTCCCAGTGCTGTGATCGCCAGCCCCCTTCCTGACGGAAGATAAGTCACTTCGTCGATGGCAATTCCGTCGCGCACTAGTATTGCCGTACCGCTGCCATTCCGGTCCGCCGGTGACACGTATGTCACATAACCGTAGAAAACGGGGAGGGCCGCTATATATACTTCTTGCAACAGGGCAATGTCAACATCCGAAGAACGAAGCATCTCACGCAGCAACTGGATCTTCACTGCCGTTCGTATTGTGTTGAGGTTAAGCGTGGCGATACGATAAGCTTGTTGCCGAACCGCAGGTGTTAAGTTATCCATTAAGACTGGAATTACCTATGACGCTTCTGACTGTATTGACACCTACGCCTCCCCCCAAACCTCACCGGCAGTCCTTGCTAGAGAGCCGGCGCCAATGGCGTGGGCCCTGTTGGCGTAACTTGCATGGTTCCGTTGTCATCGTGGTCATCCGCCCACGTCGGGGAACTGAAAGTAAGATCGGCCTCCCTAGCTTCCTCAGGACACGGCATGGGTGCTTGCATTCCAGAAGGTGGTGGGCAGCATCTGTCCTGCAGCTCGGCATCCGATTTTGCCACTGTAGATACATGTGGTTTGTCCTCAGTGTCGTTCGATGGTGCCACTCTGCAGCAAATGGCGGCTACCTCTGTGGTAGCGTCGTCATTGAAGGTGGAATCGTCATCCTCTGGAGGCTGTGCCGCATCCCGTTCGGAAGTTGCTCTACGCCTCCGCTTCCGTCGCTTCGGAGAGCGTTGCTTCCTGGTGTGTCCTGTGTCAGACGATGGCAAAGATTCACGACGTTCCGGCACAAAGGCAGCCGTAGGAACAATAAGCGAGTCTACGGCCATGCTATCGTCATGTATGTTGTTATCAGTCGACGGGGGCGGCAGCATCGGAGTTGAATCCGTATCTTGTGGAACGGGTGTGTCATCATCGCCCTGTATTGGAGCATGGAGCCGCGACTCAACAGTGGATGTCGGCTGGCGTGGTGAAGTGGTAGCTGTCGTGAGGGCTGCTGCATAAGTCACAGGAAGCAGCGTCGGCTGCGATGGCGGGTCCGCTTCAGCCGGCGGCAGTTGAGTGATGCGACGTTGCATACATTCTGATCTGAGGTGTCCCTCCTTCCCACAACCAGAGCAGGTCTTCAGTTGCCCATCGTAGATGACGATGGCACGGCGGCCACCGATATTCAGATATGAAGGTACATGTCTTTTAAGTTCTATTCGAACCTGGCGGACGCCGTTCAGCACAGGATATGTCTGGAATTGCGTCCATTTTTCCGCAATATGATCATGGACCGTGCCGTAGGGGCGCAGCGCTGTCACGACGTCCTCCGCCGGTAGTTCGAAAGGAAGTTCGAAAATTCTGATCGTGCGAGTGTCCCATGCCAGAATAATCGACGTGCACAGTCCCCACATTGCCATCAGCATGGCAGAAACGGAGGCCCTGTTTCGTGTCCCGAAGGATCCGTTCATATGTTGCGTCGTTGATGATCTTGACATATACGATACTACTCACAATGGACAAGTGAATGCCGAGAATGTCGGTCACCGGGATTTTAACTTCTTCTCGTAGAAATCGTTCGACTTCGAGTGCTTTGGGCCGTGCAAATTCGTTGCGGAATGTAAATTTGAGCGTCGATTTTCTGTATTGGTGCGCCATAGTGATCTATATGCTGAGTACGGCACGCGCGAAACGGCCGAGTACTATGTAAACAACACGAGCGCTCGCTCCGCGGCAGGAACACAAACAGCGCGTCCTCACCGCAGCACAGCCAAAGGCCAACTACCCCAACTGAGCTACCGAAGCACGACTCACGCCCGGTACTAGCAGCTTTACTTCTGCCAGTACCTCGTCTCCTACCTTCCAAACTTTACAGAAGCTCTCCTGCGAACCTTGCAGAACTAGCACTCCTGAAAGAAAGGATACTGCGGAGACATGGCTTAGCCACAGCCTGGGGGATGTTTCCAGAATGAGATTTTCACTCTGCAGCGGAGTGTGCGCTGATATGAAACTTCCTGGCAGATTAAAACTGTGTGCCCGACCGACACTCGAACTCGGGACCTTTGCCTTTCGCGGGCAAGTGCTCTACCAACTGAGCTACCGAAGCACGACTCACGCCCGGTACTCACAGCTTTACTTCTGCCAGTACCTCGTCTCCTACCTTCCAAACTTTACAGAAGCTCTCCTGCTCAGTTGGTAGAGCACTTGCCCGCGACAGGCAAAGGCCCCGAGTTCGAGTCTCGGTCGGGCACACAGTTTTAATCTGCCAGGAAGTTTCAATTGTCACCCTGTTTATCATATAGTTTGATACTCGGAAACTCACTCACCAACACCTATAGCATACCTCCCCTTGACCTGGAATCGTGAAATTTGGGAAGGAGCGATGTTTCCCCTTATAAGTAAAGGAAAAAAATCCGAAAATTGTTAATTTGTAATTATATCGCACAAAAAATATATCTTTTCTCACTTGTTGTCCCATATATAACTGAAACGTTCTCAGAAGTCTTGGACTTCCCAGGAATGGTATCGTGCCAGTATCAGTGCCGATAACAGCATAAAACCTCGGGACTCTCGACTGCCGCGACGGATTTACTGTCTGTATACATAATTAAGTTTGTATGAACCCTCAGAGGGCGAGCCCTACTTGCTCCTACTCTATGTTTTTTTTGCCATCTGGAGCTCCCGCTTCTGTCACTTTCATTTCTGGCCAACGCCCTGTGTACCAACAACGTGGACGAAAGCGGTGATGAACGGTAGCTGCGCTACCCTTCTAATTGCGTCCCATTAGGAGGTAACACGGTATGAACCTCACTAAGTATACGAGCACACTGCCAGATTCACCCACTGTACTGTACACTAACGCGAAATGAAGGAATGAGGCCCATTTAGAATGGAATCAACTTAGGTTAAAGTAAGTCACTGTTGCTGCGGATACTCATCAGTGCCTCTCTAGGTGAACAACCAGTCAAATACACAATACAGGAGCTTCCAACTTTACACGATTATATTTGTTTCATTATGGGAATTATGGATGTGATAAAAATTCAGAATGAATTCCCTGTTTTAATTAAATGTCCGTAATTGAGATAGGTAATCGTAAACTTTTGACCGGCAGTGTATATAATGACTGATCCAAAACCACAGCTAACCGCAGGGGTTGTTGCGTGTTTCTGTGTACAAACACATGTTGCAAGGAATCTAATTTCAGTTCCCAGTGTGTCTTCCCAAATACGTTCCAACGAACTATGAGTGAAGCTTTACATTAGTTGCAGAAATGTAAATATAAACATTGTGCTTTTACTGTACTGTAGAAGGTTGTTCCAAGATATTCAGACATGAGCTCTTCCCAGGAAAACTAATCTAATGCTAGCGGACACTACGAATGCCAGAAAATAACGGCCTGTACTTATGCGTAGGTGTTAACATTTATGTAGATCAAAGGTCACACTAACATCATATTTAATGAAGTAGTCGATGAGGTAGGGGCGATCGCTGATATACAGAAGTGGAAGACTCCAAAGGGCAGTCCAATATCAGTCATCAACGAGCAGTAAATGGTAATATTATGGACAAACATTGTCAAACATGCCCTCTTAGCTTTGATTCCTGGTTTCACACAGTCAAGGCAAATAAAGTTTTTAAGTTACATAATTTGCATTACGTTTAGTCATGAGGGATTCCTCAGCCATCTAGATCGAATACAGGTTCTACAAGATCTTCATCGTGAATGTGCTCTGATCTTTATTCATCTCTGTAATATGTATATCTATGACTGGAGACGAAAATAAAGCAGTAAACATTACACGTTAGCTAATGCACTGTACACAGTACGGTGCCGAAACCCGGGAACCTGTGACTAGGATAGTATGGCAGTGGAGTGGGAGTCCAGCTACCAGACGAAAATCGTCGCCCGCTTGCTTCACGTCCTCGAGTCGAGGTAAGAGCTGAGACAGCACATAGTAGCATACTCTGTAGTCACACTGCCTCGGCACAGCAATTGAGTTGTACGCTTTACTATTCTAACAAACGTATATTAAGTAAACTCTGCAAGTATTGTGAGGTCCGTTCACAGGTCTAAACACAGTCGATTAGTGATTGTTTGTTTATAATCTTTGAGTTTTCCAGCGTAGCATTAATCCGCGATAGCGCAATGTATGGACAGTTTCTTGTACTATATTCTCCGATTGTTCGCATGCGACATCAAATCAAGGTACGGTGTCGGAGACGGATACAGAAATACATTTGTACACTTTTAATAAGGAACGAATCACTGGAAGCAAGCTAGTAACATTATATCATTCTTATCCATTACGAATATTTTAGAACAGTGACTGTTAGTTGAATGTAAATAAGTTATGTAAAACTGTAACCAGTCACTTTCTTGTATAATTACGTTTTATTCCACGAACCGGTTTTCTAACCTTTTCAGATTCATCTTCAGATGGCTTCTGGAAGTTACATCAGGGTCAACAGAAGCGTCCGATCTTACCCGTCGGCTTTGACCCGTGACGTAAGCGTGTTGTGGTGTGTGACGTCATTACGGCGCGGAGTTTGATTTGCGATTGTGGCGTGTTTGTAGATGTCTTGTTTTTGTTTGTCGTGCTCTCTGGTGGTGTGTTCATGGTTTTCGTTTGTTTCGTTTGTTTCGTGTGGTGGGGTCAGTTTTCTGTTGCTCAGGTGTTGGATTTGAAGCGGAATTTCTATTAGTGAGTTAATGGTTAATTTAATGCTCATTGCTGTACGTCGGGTGAGTTTGTTATTGAGTGTATTTGGTTGTGGCTTTTTGTTCAGGAATGGATATGAAAGACCGCCTTAACAGTGTTCGGTTGAGGGCGATGATGGGGGAGACAGCTTTAGAGCTGATTAAATTTCTTCAGCTATTTGGCTTAATTGCCGAGGTCGTGAAGTGCGGTGTGTGCGGTGAACCTATGAAATTGGTTAAAGTTCCGGACTCTCGGACCAGGGACGGATACATGTGGTGTTGCCGGAAAGATGGCGTATGGCGTTCTGTAAGGCGTGGTACCTGGTTCGAGAAGTCTAGATTGGCCATGCGTGAGATTGTGCTTATTACGTATTATTTTTGTTATAGTTGCGGGCAGAGTTTTTGCGCGTTTGAGACTGGTGTGAGTGAGAGGACTGTTTTAGACTGGTATTCCTTTTGTCGTGAGGTGTGTTCCGAATTTATTAAGTACAGGGGTAAGTTGGGTGGGCATGGGGAGCTTGTGGAGGTGGATGAGTCGCAGTTTGGTAAAAGGAAGTATGGGAGGGGGAAGTCTGTGGCTGGTCTTTGGGTGTGGGGGGCTGTTGTTCACGGGGGTGGGGGTACTGAATGTGTTTTTAGGGTTGTGGAGGGGAGGTCGAAGCCTGAATTAGTGGGGTTAATTGAGGAGTATGTAGAGCCGGGGTCCACAGTAGTTTCAGATGCGTTTTCTTCATATAGGGGGTTTGGTGAGAGGGGATTTAATCATTTAGTAGTGAACCACAGTCTAGAGTTTAAGAATTATGATACTGGGGCTTGCACTAACACAATTGAGGGGATGTGGGGAGCGGTTAAGTCAGTTCTTGGGAGGGGGAAGAGGCGCTCTTCCAACCTTCAGTCTCATTTAGATGAGTACTGTTGGCGGAAGAGTGTCCCAGAGGGCTATTGCATTCTTCGGGTTTTTTTAAGGGCTGTGGGTAAAATGTATAGACCGAAAGTGGTTAGTTAGGGTGGGCTGGGTAGGTGGGTGGGTGGTTTATTTTGTTGTATAGTGTTTGTGTGTTGTATTTTGGAGTTGTGGGGGAGGGGGTTGACGTTTGGGTGGGTTGGGTTTTTATTTTAGTTCAGTATTTTTTCGTTGGTGTGTGTGTGTGTGTGTGTGTTTTTGTATGTGTGTGTGTGTGTGTGTGTGTGTGTGTGCGTGCGTGCGTGTGTGCATTTGTGTGTGATTGTGGTGGCCAATCTAGTTTGTGGAGCTGGAACTTTTTTGAGGTAAGTTCCGTTTTTTTTTTTTGGTTATTTATGTATGTTTTGTGTATTGGGTATAGGTTGGAAACATCCGATCTCACGCGTCGGCTTTGACCCGTGACGTAAGGGACCTACACATTGATCTGTAGCGTAGCCCTGAATACGAGGTTAGGTTGGGAGTTTTTTTTTGGAATGCGGCCGCGGCAGCGGCCGCCTATGATTCGAAAATATTGATTTGACACTAATGAACATGTATACGTAATATGAAGCAATTTGATGAACATATTGATCTGTAGCGTAGCCCACTTGAGGTTAGGTTGGGAGTTTTTTTTTTGGAATGCGGCCGCGGCAGCGGCCGCCTATGATTCGAAAATATTGATTTGACACTAATGAACATGTATACGTAATATGAAGCAATTTGATGAACATATTGATCTGTAGCGTAGCCCACTTGAGGTTAGGTTGGGAGTTCTTTTTTGGAATGCGGCCGCGGCAGCGGCCGCCTATGGATCGAAAATATTGATTTGACACTAATGAAGCCTGTGGGGGGATGGGGGGGCACTGCAGACTCCCCCCACCGCATAACGACACATGATGATCAAATTTTGAAAAAAAATGAAAAATTTTTTCCGTACCTGCTAAACTGCATAAGTGCCGATGTATGTAGGTGTAAGGGAAGCTTTCGTTTCTTAGTTTTCTATTGGGGGATGTGATCGGTAGGTTCTGTTGAGCTATATAGGTTAAGGGAAGTGTCCGATTATGGATAGGAATGTGTTTTTTGGTATTTGGTCAGTTTTGTGATGTTGATTTATTTCGTTGTTTTGCGTGGTTTTGAATGGCGGTCGGTGGCTACATTTCTGTATATTTAGTTTCTCCGCACCCAAAAACCCCTAATTTCCCACGCTTGTCCCGTTACAGTCATTAGGCTTTTTGTGAAACTTGTGTATTTCAGTGTTTACAATACGTATGCGATGTTTTTATATCCGCCATATTGGAATTGTTTATAGTCGTTTCCGCGGTATTTGTGACGTCATGGGTCAAAGCCGACGGGTAAGATCGGACGCTTCTGTATTTCCTTACATCATTATTTCTAATATAATGCTGGGTGCTGGCTCTATGACAAAAAGATGGAACACTCTTTAATGTATCACCATGACTATTGCTTATCTGTCGATATGGATGTAAATTTAGTTTTTTAGATACTCCGATAGTATGGGCGGCTCTTTTCGTTACTGTCCATCTGTCTGCCTCAATTTTGATGTGTTGTATTGCTAGAGAAGGCCGAAATGCACGCGTTAAACTCAAGCAGGCTGGCGTGAGGTCTGAAACAGGATACGTAATGAATGCTATAAAGAAAAGTACGTAGCTGCTGGAATACTTAACTTTAATCCATCATTTGTATACATCGTTCTTGACGGTACGTTATAAAGAATATCAACTGTTAATGGCGCCTTGCTAGGTCGTAGCCATTGACTTAGCTGAAAGCTATTCTAACTATCTTCTCTGCAAATAAGTGAGGCTTCGTCAGTGTTGCATCGCTAGCTAAGTCGTCCGTACAACTGGGGCGAGTGCTAGTAAGTCTCTCGAGACCTGCCGTGTGGTGGCGCTCGGTCTGCTATCACTGACAGTGGCAACACGCGGGTCCGACATGTACTAATGGACCGTGGCCGATTTAAAGCTACCACCTAGCAAGTGTGGTGTCTGGCGGTGACACCACATGATGTTTAATTGTTATATCACTACACACACTTTCACACAAACTATATTAATTGACACTCTGACAGCGAGACTTTGCCAGCATCCAACATGCGCTTTACACTGTTGATTATAACAAAGATCTTGACAAAAAGATATGGTATAGGCCTACTTTACACCGAAATCTAATTTGCTCTTTTTTACATTTATTAAAATCGATATAAGAGCAAACATTTTAATTAGACTGGCGATAACATGAGAGCACAAAATAAAATAAATAAATAAATTACTACAAGAACAAAGTTCGGGTGATCTTTCGTCTTATTTCTATTTGTATATTAACGTATAATACAGGCAGTTTATAGCAAATACTTTAATCGTGAAACATGAATGCCCAGGAATCAATAATACAGGGTTATTGTATTTGAAATGAGATACAGCTGTTTGTATGACTAGGACTTTTTTATTTAAATTAAAATTTTTAAATTAACAAGAAACCTTCAAGTTAAATTTTGACTTATTTCTGTTGTTACGTTAACATGATCTGGGATATTAGTTAGAGTATATTCTGTTTATTTTAGCTGAAGGTATATATATAAAAGTTATAGTGTTTGTAATGGACTAAAGCGGTTTGTATGACTGTACACTTTATATTTAAGACCAAGAACAAAAGTTCAACTGAACTGTTGGCTTATTTTTGTTCTTACATTAAAGTGATCTGAAATATTGGTAAAGGCAGCTTCTGTTTGCTCCAGTTAGAAGTAATATATACAAAAGCTCTGATTTATGTTAATAGTAGAGGGCTTTACCATTTAGAAACATAGTACAGGTTTTATTCTGTGGTACGATATTACATTTACACCAGTGTAGTTAAGATGTAAGGAGAGGGGTGGAGGGGCGTTGGGGAGGGGGGGGGGATGGGGAGGCGGTTTAGGGTTGGTTGAGTGGTTACTTGTTTTGAACTAGTAGATCTTCAAAGCTCTGAAGGAAAAATTTATTTTTCAGTTCAGGTGCTGAACAGCACTAAGCAGGTAGTGAGGTGCTGTATTGGTGTAGAAAAATATTTCAGTTTCTTCAAGAGGGTCAAGTATTGTGCCTTTGTTGGCAAAATGGAGTGTTTCGAGATTTCGTTCTACTTTGTTTGCAGAATGATTATGTTGGGCGAGATGGATTTATTCAGGTTGTTAAGACGGAGTACATCTATGTGTTCTTTAAAAATTGTTGCGAAGCTTCTACCAGTTTGTCCAATATAGAAGCTTGGACATGAGTTGCAAATGTGCTTGTATACACCTGAATTTTGATACTGTTGTATTGGTTTTGGTACTGTGTATGATTTTATTTTGTATTTTGTTGTTGGTGAAGATGCTTACATTTATGTTCTATGTCTTGAAGAGGTTGGCAATTTGGTGAGAAATCTTCCTTAGGAAAAGCAAGCTTATGAATGCGGTCCTTTTGTTTGTGGGTGATTGTTCAGTAGTTTGTTGATTTAATTTTTCTGTCTAGATTAGTTTATCTATAATTCCAGGGTTATAACCATTGCTGGAGGCAGCTGATTTAACAATTTCTGTTTCTTTTTGTCTTTCACTTGTGTCCATTATCATTTTAAGTATACGATTAACCATTGTTCTGAAGAGTGCTTTTTGATGTTGGTCTGGATGGCAAGAGGATTTTTGTGTGGTAACGTTGGTGGTTGTAGGCTTTCTGAAAATCTTTTTGTCATAGAGCCAGTATCCAGCATTATGCTAGAAATAATGATGTAACTTCCAGAAGCCATCCGAAGATGAACCTCAAAATGTTCGAAAACCACTTCATGGAATAAAACACAATTATTCGAAAAGGTAACTGGCAGCAGTTTTATATAACTTATTTACATACAGCTAGTAACATTGTTTAGTACGGCAACTGCTGAGGGAGGTAAAGGCAAAGATACAGATTATGAGTACTTTCTACCACGACTGCAAGAGGTTTTAGACCGTTCGAGAGACACAGATGACGCAATTCAGGATCTGCTTTCTAACACAGGCTATGACGCTGACATAAAGAAGTGCGAAGAATGCGTCGACATCGCTAACAAGGCAGTTTTGAAGGGAATATGAAAGACTGCAGACAGTGCATCCTAATCGGTTGCAAACGTGACACTTACTCCAGTTTCAGCCGCGACAGCAGCAGCCGTAGTTGTGACACACACCGTTAAACTCCAAGCCATCAGCTTAGTTATTTTCAGGAGAAATATTTGCTTATTTCTAAACTTGAACTGCTTAGGGCCATCAGGCTCTGTCTTGCGTCGGACCAAGGTTTCACACAAGGAGGACATTTCTTACGTCACATTTACGTAAGAAATACAACTTTTAATATGACAAATAGTATTAAAATGATTATAGTATCTATACAAATAACGTAAATAATGCTGAGTATTGACCTGAGAGATTAATACTGGCAGTACTTCTGCTACCACTGCTGCCGCCACTAAAACGCTAATAACATTAACAAACGGTTATAATGACAGTTATAACAATTCTGATAGCGCCAGATGAAAAACGAATGTGTAGGCGTACAAAAATGATGTTTTTCGATACAGCGAGTTCTGAGGAATGGATATTTAAGGATGTTTAGCGATAACGAGTGCGTTCAGAGACAATAGTAGTCATTGCATATGCTTCAGTAGATATGTCACTAGCTCTCTTCTGAAGCTCTAAATGTTATTCAGTTATCTAGTATAGTGCGGGAGGTTATGCCAGAGACGAATTCCTGCTTCTGAGAAGGGCTTCGTGAAAGAGGTTCAACCTTGGAGTGGTGTAGAAAGGATTTTTCTCTGATTGGAGTGGGTATTTTTGCCATGTTGTTGAGAAAAGAACGTTAGGGTCCAGGAGAGATATGAAAGACAGTGTATGCTGGTAAGGCAGTCGATAATCCGAAGGATATGGAAAAAAATCTGCTCTAGTCTGGACGCAGTCAAGGACAGTGTGAGGCCACGGGTGAGTCGTGGCGCCCTGAAAATTACAGACCAATATCGTTAACATTGGCTTGCTGCAGAATCCTTGAACATATTCTCGGGTCGAATATAATAAATTTTCTTGAGACCAAGAAGCTTATGTTCAGCTTTCAGCACGGTTTTAGAAATCAGCTCTCACACGAAATACTGCGAACTATGGATAAAGGACAACACGCGGGTTCCATATTTCTAGATTTTCAGAAAGCGTATGACACAGTTCTCCGATCCAGGTCTTTAACGAAGCTATGAGCATACGGAACAGCTTCCTACATATGTGAGTGGCTCGAAGTTTTCTTAAGTAACACTACTCAGTATGTTGTCCTCCACGACGAGTGCTCATCATAGACAAGGGTATCGTCGAAAGGCCCCATGGAAATGTGATAGGGTCGCTATATTTTCTATGTACATAAATGTTCTGGCGAGATCGTGGGTAGCAATCTGCGGTTGTTTGCTGATAATGATGTAGTTTACGGAAGGTGTCACAATTGAGCGACTGTAGGAGAATAAAAGATGGCTTAGAAAAACTTTCTAGTTGGTGTGATGAATGGCAGCTCTCTCTAAAGGTAGAAAAATCTAAAGCAATGCAATTGGGTATGAAAAACAAACCCTTAATGTCGGGATATAGCACTGGTAGTGGCCAAGGGGACACAGTTGCGTTGTTAAAATATCTGGGGGAAATGCCACAGAGCGATATGAATTGGAACGAACATGTGCGTATTGTGGTAGGGAAGGTGATCGGACGGCTGCTGTTTATTTGGAGAGAATTGGAGAACTGTGGTTCGTCTGTGAAGGAGACCGCACATAGGACGCTAGTGCAACCTATTCTTGAGTACTGCTCGAGTGTTTGGGATCCGCCCCAAGATGGATTAAAGTAAGACATCCAAGCAATTCAGAGGCGGACTGCTATATTTGTTTATTTGTTACCAGTAGGATCGAACAACACACTATAGTTATGGAAACGCTTCGGAAATGCAAAATGGAATCCCTGGAGGGAAAGCGACATTTGTTTCTAGGAACATATTGAAAAAAGTAGAATATTGGCATGTGAGCTGACTCCACAATGGTTCTACTGCCGCCGATATACGCTTCGTCTTTGGAACACGAACAAAAGATACGAGAAATCAGGGTTCGTATGAAGGCACGTAGAGATTAATTTTGCCTCGCTCTATTTGCAAGTGGAACGGAAAAGGAAATGAAAAGTGCTGGTACAAGGCACCATCCGCCACGCACCGAACGGTGGCTTCCGGAATGTGTATGTGGGTGTGGATAGGCGGCATTCAAGGTAGTACATGGGACACCAGAGGGATACACTCAGTCGAAATCAGAAAGATTTCTTAAGGACTAAATTCTCCAAGAAGTAGAGGAATTGTACCTATTTTATCTTTTTTATTAAATTTTCCTGAGGTTATACTTCATCATTTCACAGTAATTCTATTCAATGGGCTTTTCGTTCTTCTGTTCTCAGGGCTTTTCGTTCTTCTGTTCTCATTATATACATGTCCGCCCTGGTAGCTGAGTGCTTCCAAAAAGGCTGCGCCTCGTCCTCCTTCCCCCACCCATGATGCCATGGAAGTCTCCCCGCCTGTCCCTGCCCCCTCATCCTCCTCCTCTCCCCCTTCCTCCTACCGCTACCTCCTCTCCCGTCCTGATCCCTCTCTCCTTGAAGCCCGGAACCTCACCCTCTTCCTTCGCCAGCATTGTCCTGGTGCCCCCATCTCCCTCCTCACTCCTCGCCAAGATTCTGTTCTCATCTCCTCCCTCAGCCCAACCCTCCATACTGACATCCTCTCCCGTCTCCCCATCACCCGTTTTGGTCCCAACGCCTCCCTTACCCCTGCTCCTTCTCCATCTCCTACCCGCCAACCCCAACCCCCACGTCGCCCGCCGACCCTCACCGCCGTGATCACGCGGCTCAGTCCGTCGATCACGGAGGAGGAGGTGTTGGCGGAGCTCCAGGCCCATCCCACGCTGGAGGTGCGGGCGGTCCGCCGCATTTTCAACTCGGCCGGCCCCACCCGCCTTATGCGGGTTTTCTCTGAGGACGCCCCCTCCATTGACCGTCTCCTGAAGGAGGGTGCCCTCCTCTTCCACCAGCGGTACAAGGTCGACCCTTCCCATTCCCCTCCTCAATCCCTGCGCTGCCAGAGGTGTCTGCGCTATAATGCGCACCCCACAGCTGAGTGCCGCGAGGCCCCCACCTGCCCGCATTGCCGGCAGGCGCACTTCCTCCGGCAGTGCCCTAACCTCCAATCCCCTCCCTCCTGTAATACCTGCAATCTCCCTCATCCCACCTACTCCCAAAAGTGTAAAGCCCGACCCCCTCCAACCACTCCTGAACTCACCGTACCTGTCCGTCCTCTGGACGCCCACACCCCTCCTGGCAATTCCCTTCGTCCCCCACCCACCGCTGAGGACATCATCAGGTTCCTCACCATCGTCCTCCAGAATGTTCATCCCTTTCAGCGCCCTCACACCCTCCAGCAGATCTCCCTTGCTGCCCGTTCCATCTTCCAACTCAAGATGTACGCCACCTACTCCAACAACCAGGCCCATTTCACCTTCTCCCGTCTTGACACCCTCGTTTAAATCCCAGTCATGGCGCGACAACAACGTATCCTTTTCAACAACATCCGCTCCCTTCCCGCCAACAAAAACCTGTTCCTGCACACCCTTGCCACCCACCGCGTGGATGCCCTCCTCCTCAATGAAACCTTCCTGCAACCCCACCACACAGTCCACACTTCGCCCTACCTCCTCCACCGCTCCGATAATCCCCTCCCGATTGCGCGTGGCGGAGTTGCCATTGGTCACCACCGCCAGATCCCCGTTCGGCCCCAACCTCTCCTTCCCGACCCCACCGAACACCTGATCCTTAGTCTCTTCTTCCCCGGCCTTACCGTTACCTGCGCCACCATCTATGTCCGCCCCAACGCTCCTATTCCCTTCGACTTCCTCTCCCACATCGATCGTACCTTTTCCTCCTACGTGATCGCCACTGACCTCAACATCCATAGTCATTCCGCTGCCCAGTTACGGCGATGGCATCGGTTCCTCTCCACCCTTCAAGGTGACCTCGTCCTCATCCCCCGGCATACCCGTCCTGAATCCAACTCCACTCCTGATGTTATCCTCTCCTCCCCCAACCTCCTTGGCCGCATAACGGTGGATGTCCTGGAGCCTATTGGTAGCGACCATCTCCCTGTCCTCCTCACCGTTTCAGACGGTCGTCGCCCTCGCCCCGACCCTCGTACTGACCCTCCCCCTAAGTATGTCCACGACTATTCCCGAGCCGACTGGAATGCCTACCGGGATACCCTTTCCACCCAGGTCGATAGCCACCCTCTCACCTACCACCACCCTGACGATGTCACCCATGCCGCCTCCTTTCTCCAGCGGACCTTGTCTGAGGCCGTGGAGGCCCACGTTCCTACTGTCGCCATCCACCCCCACCGTCCTACCTTACCCCCACAGGCCGTTCTCCTCCTCCGTGAATCCCGTCGTCTCTACCGTGCCTTCCTCCGCACGCGTGACCCGGACACACTACGACGCCACCGGCAACTCCAGCGACACGTTCGTAATTTGCTCGCGGCTAAGAAACACCGGGACTGGCGGCAGACATGCACCCGTTTAAATGCAACCCTACCAATCAACTCGTCCAAGTTCTGGTCGGCCTTCCGTCGCCTTACTGGAACTAAACCCTCCCCGTATTATCCTCTTCTCCATGATGATCACCCTTTCCCTGACTCCCTTAGTAAGGCCAATCACTTTGCCTCCTACCTCTCCGATGTATTTTCTGTCCCCGATGATCCCCAGTTCGATTACTCCCTCTTCCCGGATATCCGCGATCGAACTGACACCTCTTCCCCTCCCCTCGCTCCTGGCTTCCAGTACTTGGACAACATTACACACACGGAACTCAATGCCCCTATCACTACACAGGATCTCATTGCTACCCTCCGCACAAAACGCAACACCGCTCCTGGTCACGATCGTGCCACCTACCGTCACCTTCGTGAAGCTCCTGTCTCTTTCCTCTCCACCCTGGCCAGGCTCTACAATGTAGTCCTGTCCACCGGTTACTACCCCGACCTGTGGAAAACCTCCCGTATCCTCATGTTCCTTAAACCTGGCAAACCGCCGTCCGCCGTCTCCTCCTACCGTCCCATCAGCCTTACCTCGGTCTTCAGCAAGGTCCTAGAATCTATCCTCACCCGCCGCATCCACCAGCATCTCCGCCAGCACCGCCCCCTTCCCGTCACCCAGTGTGGCTTTCGGCCATCCTTCTCTTCCGACGATCTTCTCCTTCACCTCACTCATCTCCTTTCCGAACAGCTTAATTCCCGTCGCTCCGCCATCTTCCTCTCACTTGACCTCGAACGCGCTTATGACCGCGTCTGGCATTCCGGTCTCCTCTTCAAGCTCCAAACCTTTGCCCTTCCCATTAACTACGTCCGTCTGATCGGTTCCTTTCTCTCCCGCCGTCCTTCCTATGTCACCATCCATAACACAGATTCCTACACCATTTTCCCCTCCGCCGGTGTGCCCCAAGGCTCCGTCCTCTCCCCCCTTCTGTACCTCTTGTACACGGCGGACATGCCGCCGCCGTCACCCCCCGTCCACCTCCTCCAGTTTGCCGATGACACCGCCTTCCTCGCCCTTGCCCCCACCCTGCAACGCTCCCAACGCCTTCTCCAATCCCATCTTGACCGGTTCACCGCTTGGTGCAACCAGTGGTTGCTCAAGGTCAATCCCTCCAAAACCCAGGCGATCATTGTAGGCAAAACCACCCCTTCCTTCCGCCTCCTTGATTTCTATCTCACCGTCTATGGCCGTCCTATCGCCCTCACTCCCACCCTTAAGTACCTTGGCGTCACCCTCGACCGTCGCCTCTCCTGGACTCCCCATCTCCAGACAATCCAAGCCAAGGCACGTTCCCGACTCCGTCTCCTCAAGCTCCTTTCCGGCCGCACGTGGGGTCTGGACCCCTCCACAATCCTCCACACCTATAAATCCCTCATCTGCCCTATCCTTTGTTACGCCCATCCAGCCTGGCTCTCCGCCCCCCTTACCTTCTATAAATCCCTCCAAATCCTTGAACGCCATGCTCTCCGCCTTGCCTATCGCATCCGTCTCCCCTCCCCCACGCGGATCCTGTATGATCTCATCCCCTTCTCCCACCTCCTCCTTTTCCTTGAAAGGATACGTATCGTGTACACCTCACGTAAACTTGATCCTCCTCACCCGCTCATTTCCCCGATCCTCTCCCACCCCCGCCCGCTGCCGCGCCTGTATTCTCACGTCCCATCCGGTCTCCATCTCTCCACCCTCCATACCCTCTCCCAAGGTGGCTTCCGCCAGCTCCCTCTCCCTGATGATGTCGTCGTCCCCTCCATCTACCCCTCCTATCAACTTTGACCCTGCCCCGCCCCCCACTTCCCGTGTCCTTTCCTTTCGGCACCCTCCCTCCCTTCTCTTCTCTTCCCTTCTTTTTCCGTCTCCCTGTCCCCTCCCTTCCCCCTCTTCCCCCGGGCTTCCTCTCCCCCTTCCTCCCTCCCCCCTATCTCCCCTGCCCGTGGCATCTCTGCTCTCCCCTCTCGCTCTCCCACTCCCCTTCCTCCTCCTCCTCTCTTGGCAGGTCCCCGGACTCGCACACGTATAGTGAACATTCGCGCGCCGGAGATCGTCGCCTTTTGTGTCTCGTGTGTGTGACATCGTATAGTGTTTTTGGTGTCCGCCGTCCCACTCCTACGTTCACTTGTGCCGTCGGACTCATTAGTGTTTTGTGCGCCGTGCCGACGTGTTTTCCGTGTTGTTATCGTCACATGTGAACGACTCCGTGTTTTTTATGTCTCTGTGACCTCTCTCTTTTGCCCGTTACTTTGTTCTTTGTCATTCACCATGTTTTATACTCTTGTAAAACGCTATGGCTGAAGAGCGGCGTAGTGTGCCGCTGCCAGCCTACCTGAGTTGTACAGGTTTTAAAATAACAATAAAGTAAAAAAAAAAAAAAAGGTAGCTGAGTGGTCAGCGTGACAGACTGTCAATCCTAAGGGTCCGGGTTCGATTCCCGGTTGGGTCGGAAATTTTCTCCGCTCAGGGACTGGGTGTTGTGTTGTCCTAATCATCATCATTTCATCCCCATCGACACGCAGGTCGCCAAAGTGGCGTCAAATCGAAAGACCTGCACCAGGTGAACGGTCTACCCGACGGGAGGCCATAGCCACACGACATTTCCATTAGATACATATACCAGCATTTGTTCAACTTCTCCTCATAGAGAAAGTGAAGATTTGCTTTTAATTTCGAGTAAAGTACAGTATCTTCGGAATGACGTCAGAAATTTTGATTGGAGAAGGATAGTAAAGGAAATGAGCTGTGATCCTCTTAAATAGATCCCGCTAGGCACTGACTTTAACTGGCTTACGGTGTCGAAGGGATTACAAAATTTGGATGTGAGGTGTGACATACAGTCAAGTAAGAGGCAAGCGACACTTTAACAAACCATAATTTTTTATTTATATACAGCTTTTATGGTCAGTGGGGGAAAGTTGATCCCTTGATATTCAGCCGTTCAACATTATATATATATATAATTTTGCATTCCTTCTTTCTAGAACTGCATCTAAAAATATGAGACTGAGACACTGCGTGTATCACCTCAGTGTTCTGTAGGCACTACAGACACATGTGCAATACACGGGTGATTCTTATAAGGAACAAATCAAACAAGTTAATATACTCAAATGTAGCACTGTTGCAACATTTACAGATAAATAACCATTCAGTTAGTCACCCCTGCGAGCAGTTTTTTTCCAGCGACCATAACATCAGTGTGTAAAAGAAAAATTTCAAAACGTGCTGTCCGGAACGTCAGTAAGGTATTGGTGCTGTTCGTCACCTTTCTTGGGCCATGTACAATTTCAAATTCAACAGAAATATTCTCACTAATATCATACGTATGTGGCTGCCAGGTAACGTTATCTGTTACGATTCCTTCGGATGAAGTAGGTATGATGCGACTCTGTCTCAAGCTACGTAGGATGCGCTACTTCTGCCTGCGTGTCAGTGTATAACCCACTACTGTACCACGTACAATAATTTTTTTTTCATTCCCTCAGACAATGCGCGTGTCACCTAAGTTTTCCAGCTGGCTACACGGAAGACGCAGAACTCTCGTAAATCAGTGAGCTCCGGGGTGAGTCAAACGATAAGTAGAAAATCTGTGCGTGGCATCAGCTGGAAACAGATGGCTCTCAGAAGCCACTGTACATAGTCAGGGAACAAGCAGTGGCCACGCCTCACAACAACCTCAGCCTGAACGTAAATGGCATTCGCTATGGCTCCGTTATCCCGGCACTCAAGGAATGTTAGCCACTTCAATGCCTGTTTATCAGGTTACCTCTGTCGTAACAGCAGGTCAATCTATAAACTGTCAGGCCTTCTCATGTTTCCCGCGATCTCAATTTTCCATTTTTAATCTTTCCAGCTCATTCATTGTCGATTACATCACTTTTTTCTTTCCTGTGTCGATCTGTTTTTCTCTGCTGCACCAAGCGACCATGTAGTAAATGGAACAGTGTTTCTATAGCCTTCACTTATAAGAATAGGTGATTTTCATTCTGACGTACACTGAAAGAGTAGTGTTTTAATTGTACTGAACTGCTAGTTGAAGTATCCTGCATGGTAAGCCCTTTGCAAGATACAATTAGGTTTTATGTCGTGTGGCATAGCTAATGCTCGCAGTGTAAGCTAACTGAATGGTTACTAATCTGTAAATGTTGGAACAGTGCAACATTTGAGCATATTAACTTATCTGATTTGTTCCTTGTAGGAATCACCCGTGTGTCTGTAGTGAATACGGCATGAAACCCTACATTAATGTATTGAAAAGCAATTAAAAACGGATACTCAAATGATTGCAAATTATAAGCATGTTAATTGAGCATGTAATGGGAGGCTATTTCATTCTGTGGTCACTCGATTCACTGCAAGTTGACTTACATCGCGAGGCTCAAAATTACACGTGATTAAATTACTTTTGTACGTAGCTACTAGTACATGACACCTGGAATGGAATGTTCAATAAATTAGTATCGTATAGGGAAAATTGGAAATTTGTGGTAAAATCTTATGAGACCAAACTGCTGAGGCCATCGGTCCCTAAGCTTACACACTACTTAATCTAACTTAAACTAACTTACGCTAAGGACAACACACTCGCACACTGTGTATGGTAAAGGGAAAAGATCTCAGCACCGAAAAGTAATTAAAGCGGAGACCTGAAAGTTCTCGGGAATACATTTGCCAGATAACATGTGAGTGATTAATATGCAAAAGACGGCCGCGGCGACCGAGCGGTTCTAGGCGCTTCAGTTCGGAACCGCGCGACTGCTACGGTCGCAGGTTCGAATCCTGCCTCGGGCATGGATGTGTGTGATGTCTTTACGTTAGTTAGATTTAAGTAGTCCTAATTTCTGGGGAACTGATGACCTCAGATGTTAAGTCCCATAGTGCTCAGAGCCATTTGAATTTTTGGACGAAGCAAGCTGCTCCTTTATGTGAAATGCAACGACATTCAGTTAACAATCTTTATTGCGAGAATTTTACAACTTGGCGCGCACAGGCCCCGCGCTGCCTGTGGTGGGCGCTGCGGCCCCGTCGCGGGAGACTGCTTCGGCCGTGCGTCCACGCAGCCTGGCGTTCTCAACGAGTGAAGCTGCACCTAGGCTCAGCCACAGAAATCTGGAGTGGCGGTCCCAGCACACAGCTGATAAGGCGGTACTTGTACTGTCCCAGTAGCGGTGACATAGGCACCCAGCTCTCGAAGACAGGCAGATCGGTTCTTGATCCAGGAAAGATAAGCCCGCCACCACCATCCCCAGACAGCCACTGTTGTGGTCGGAAGGGATGCGGATCGCAGATCAAAAGTCCCCTCTGAGGCCGGACGGCTGTAGATTTTTAGCAGTGGACTACAAATTGCCGGAAGCTTGTAGACGGAATTTGAGCTCAACTCAGAGCACCCTCTAAATTGACGATGAAGTGCACTACCCCCCCCCCCCCCCTCCCCCCTCTGCCACACGCACACTGGTGACTGAGGTGTCCGAATGTCCTCTCTTTTCTAAACCTGTAAGCTCTCTGGGCTGCTCTAATGTTTAACTTCGTTTCAGATGGTTCCATTATGTGAACTTTGCATACATAAAGGTATCTTTATGATACCTCTAAGTGAAGTTACTAATGTAGCCTCGATACAGTAGCACGTTCTGTCTGTTTTGCACTGTTGTGGAAATGCTCAATCGATGGTTCTCGGATTCCCAATCACATAGTCTGATGAAATGTGCTCGTAGTTTGTTTGTACTTTCGGCCTCCTACGTTGACATTCTGTTACAATACCGTTACGAAACGGGTAGCAGATGCGGCCCATTCACCCATCTCTGTCGGTTCTTAACAAAATATTATCCCTGCACTACTTACTATTCCACTGTGCAACATACCTCAAAACGGTAAAATCCTTGTTAAACGCCTTAAAAGGAGCTAGATTGGACTTACACAGAAAACGTAAGGACTAAAAAGACTTGTTGATGCAAAAAATGATTTTTAAATAGAATTTCTAATCCAATAGTACGAAAAAATTACGTAATTTTGCACGTTTTAAGAAAAGACGGGATCACAGTTTATACGCTGTCCTGAAATCATGAAAGTCGTGTGGCAAAATATCGCTTGTGTACAGCCCACACTGAGATCGACATTGTGTATGACGCATTGTCGCCGCGTGAGTACAACCACACGCTCGCTTCGTCAGGACAGACCCGCTTAGCTTGAACTTAAATGTCATTAGAAAATAGGGAGGTATATCTAAGAAACAAGTGGGCAAAACATGGATATATTTATGTTTATATGTGCGAACTAAACTCACGTGGTGTGTTGACTTGCATTGAGTACATCGTTTAAGTGTAATTTTGTCATCATCAAAAATTGGTTTTACCAGTTTTGTATAGGAAAAGTCTCAAATGTCGTAAGTGATGGTCGAATGGTAATTTTTCGAACCCTGCCAAGAACTAATAACTAAACACAGGTTATTTTTATCATTCACTTTACCCTACGGTTTTCTTGCTGGTCTTCTTCCCTGAGATTCGTAAATCGAATTTGTAATGGGCGAGCGGAAGCTGTATGTGCAACCGGAAGGCGCAGCGCGACTCCGATATGGTTATATAAGCACCAGCATCTACGTATGATCTTAGTGGGGCATTCGTATATATACTGTGTGTGTACCGTAAAAACGGAAACCTGAACTACGGCGCCATTATTATCAAATGCCTCCAAACAGGACCAACGTACTGTTACTATTTTCTTGTCTGTCGAAGGGCAAACGCCAATAGACATCCATCGCAGAGTGAAGAAAGGATGGGGGCTAGCATATCAGTCTGAAACCACCGTTGTGTCATGGTGCGCCAAGTTTTGTGATGGTCGCGATTCGATACAAGGTGTCGGTCGATCTGGGAGACCACCCGATCCACGACGGAAAACCACAAGTGGGCGGTTCATGATGCCATTGGTACGGACTGGAACATAACTCGTGCGCTAGAAAAGGAAGCCGACATCACCTTCTCCAGCGTGCAACACGTATTTCGGCAGCAATTAGGCTACCATAAGATCTAGAGCCAGTGTATAACATAAAGGAAACCCGGATGGCTGTTTGTCTGAAACAACTGATAAGACAATGCTGAAGGCAACGTATTCTTTTGGCGCATTGTTTCAGGCGGCAAAACCTGATGCCACCACTGAGAACTGAAATCGAAAGCATTGACGATACATTGTTGTCATCCATCGTTACTTCGTCCCAAGACGTTCAAGAGTCAGCAATCTCTTTAACCTGCTATTTGATTACCAGAGGCTAATGCTCATTGATTTTAAGAAGCGTGGTGTCTCTTTCACTGGATAACGTTTGTGTGCAACGCTTGAGAAATTATGCCGTATATGTTAGGCGAAACGTCCCTGAAAACTGCTACAAAGGGATCTGCTGCTTCATGATAACTAACGTCCCCACATCGAAAAAGGCGTAATGCACAAGTTACGCCAACTAAAGTGGGAGACACTTGAACACCCGACCTATAGTCCTGATCTCATCCCACTGGAATATCACTCCACCGCTCTCTTAAAACGAGACCTTGACAAATCAGCGATACCTGTCGGAGGATGTGTATCAGGGAGTTTCGGACTTCATCAACCAGCACGACTTGTCGATTTAGCTAACAGTTGTCTTCATTCTGTTGCGTCGGTGGGATGATATCCTCAATGGACACGGCGAATTTTACTGGTCGGCATACCGGTTCTGGACTGTACGGCCTTTGAGCACAAACTTTCTGATCGTCTTCTACAAAATTAGATAACTAACAGGCATATGTGACTGAGCTTAAGTAGACATTTTATATGATTACCATCTTATTTTTTTAGTTACTGTCATCTTCTTAGTAACGGTTTGTTTAGGTAATCCGTTCTCAAAAGACACATTTTCTTCAGCACCACGTTTCCAGAGCTCCACTAGTAAGCAGAGCAAACACAGACTGAACCATTAAAGTCTCGTGTGGCAAATATAAAAGTGGACATATTTCATCTAGACTTGTGCGAGGATTTAGTGTTATCTAATCTGCCATGGGACGGTCTAAAGAAACGACATCTTAAGACCTTCTTGCAATATACCAGGAAAGTCTACACTGCAAATATTATTTGTAACAGATGTATGAAAAGGCTATTGCTGGTATTAAAACAGACATTTGTGACCACTGCATTTGGCTTTCAGTCGACGAGACTACTGACGTCTATGGCAGAACTTCCTCAGTCTGCAAAAATTTCTGAGAGAAGTAGAAAAAGTTCCATATTACATAGCTTAGAAGTGTGGTTCATTGTGTACTGCAGTTCCAAAATGTAATATGATTGTAGCGTTAGGCCACGGACAGTGGTCGTACTCAGGTACGCATTACAAGTCTGTGTTTTTGTGTGAGTGGCATGTGATAGGATGTTTTCCGTAAAACGCGTCCCATTACTATTTTATCGAAAGAGAAAATAGTTGTAACACCGGTAGATATCTCAACTGCTTGTGAATTTTTCCGAGGTTCGACACAGGGAATAATTAGTCCCTTATTTGACAGAAAGAACTAGAATGGCTCTGTCAAAAATATAATGACGTTTTCTGTGTCAATATTGGGGTCCATTACACTTTCCATTGAAGGACTCCAAAAACGCTTAAATCACTTTTACAAATACCCAATAATGCGGGCGCTAGTCATCACCAATATTCACTGCCTAGCATCGGTCCCAGGGCAGGCTCTAAACAATGAAAAAATCGTGCGACGTGACACTGCCGTTGCTTAGCAAGTGTCTGCTTTGAGAGTTCAAGCTATTCGGACGTGTGTCGGAGTTCTCTGAAAGGAATAGAGTGATTAAAGAGTTTGCTGCCGTTCTTAGCAAACAGAAGTTAAATAAGACTGTAAAAGGAGGTTAACTGTTGAAGCAAAGCAGACTTTGACGAAAAACAATGGAGGTAAGTGACCAATCCATATTCAGCTATCATAACACGTCCACGGTGAAATCTGATACTGTAGGCTACAACTTCAAAAGCTGATACTGCTGAATGCTGTGTGACCTAATCCGAGTAAGATACAGCGTGAATCCGAGCAACATCAAAGCCACTTCCAAAGTTCTTACGGGTTTTTCCTTAGTATTTTGGCGTAGGAGTCTCCTCTGAATGGTGCATCACTCTGCTTCGACAGATATGCTCCGCAAACCGCTTTACGGTGTGTGGCGGAGAGTGCTTCTGCACTCCTGCCCTCCCTCTTGTATTCGCACGTGGTACCGGGAAGGTTTCCTGTAAACAAGTCATCGTAACGACTCCAATTGTTCCGATTTCCCAGTCAGCATTTCGTGAGAATATGTTGCCCATCTCTCTTCGGCATGTATGCTCTTGAAATTTTTACAGTACCATCTTCGTGGTGTACAACGACATCTTGTGGCATCTGCGGCTGGCATATGTATTGTGAGCATACTTTTAACGTTCTCGCACCTGCTCAAGAATCCTTAGACGAAACGTACCGACCTTAGTCGAATCTTCTCAGTCACTTATATTAGTCTAACAAGACAAAGGCTCCAGAGTGATCAGCAATTCTTAAAAATCGGTCAAACAAAATTTTTGTAAGCCATTTCAGTTGAGTGACACTTACGGTAGTCTCAGCATGAGCCTCTTGAGTTTCACCAAACAAGGCGAGTAACGTATTCTTTTTCGCTAACTAAATTGAAACGAGTTTCACCAGTTCATAGTGTTCATGCAGTTATCGAGAATGCACGCTGATAAATTTTGACTCCATCTGAGGTGTGTGCATATTCTTCCAAACAGCAGTAAACATACGTCAGAAGGAAAAATGTCTGTTAAATGGTTTGTCTGTAACCCCCCGACCCATCGCCATCTTAGATAAATTCTTCGCCATATATGGTAAGCAAACAAATCGCCTTATATCCATTGTCAATCAAATAAAAATTTTTTGCTTTTGTAGCTTGAATGTAAAACTACCATAGCAAAACAAGCATACCAATTGAATAACGTGTTTTGTCAGCAGGTATGAACCTATTTGTCTTACTACCATTTAGACCTTTTTGTTCAGTACACAAGAAGATGGAAGTGAATTAAAATATGTGGTTAGAAGCATTTGAGAAGAATTCTAGGAATAAATAATTAAAAAAAAAACAAAACAGATACGGAATCATTTTCACTATTGCCTTTTATTATCAGAATTTGCTGTTCCACTACTTAGAACCATACATTATGGGGTACGGACTTGAAGTGTTTCGTAGGACAGCGTTCATACTGAATGTCATGATCAGATTAGCATTAATATTACCATTGACTTTCTCGAAACTTTTTGTAGAACTTTACATGTTCAGTAAAGTATGTATTACCCAAGTTTTCTTAGGCATTATAAGTTAAAGACTCTGCACCATGCATGTCGCCACTGGATGTACGTATTGATCTTCCTCCCCTCCGCAGCATTGTGCATCTAAGTACGAGACATAAGATGACAATTTAGATTTTAACAACTTGTTTGCATGTTCCTGAAACTACAATCTTCAGTATTCTTATTTTGACACAACGATATATCAGTCACAAGAAAGGTGTACCATGAGTATATTTAGTTAAATGTTCTTAAGCCTGATGCGCGTGTTCATCAGAAGATGTACGCTGCAAAGTCACCGAATTCTCTGATTCTGCTACGGCTGCACATTGAGCTATGTTGTAACACTGATAACTATTTACGGTAAACGCAACTAGCAGTTACTTTGCGAGTCTCAAATGTCTGATCATGATACATTTGCTACCGGAATATTTACTGAAATTTGACTAATGCAATGAAAGAAACTGTTTAGCTTTGTTGGTCGTAGGAATCGTTCATTACTTAAGAGACAACTCAGAAAGAGGGATGGATATGGATGCTAACCGTGGCCGATTTACTCCATGACGCACTGCTTCACTCTATACTCTTCATCTCTAAACAAAATAATAAAAGATTTCAGTAAGGTCCAGGAAGGAAGGAAGATGATGCAAAGTTGATTACTAGGGCGAAAACTATCGACTATGGATCCAAAAATTTATCACCTGATTTCTAGAGCTGTGTTGGAGCTTCAGCCTAGGCTGTGAAGTTCTACATAACAGATGCGTGAACTTGTTTTTGACGTCTCGTCGACTTTCGGATTCGGCAAAGATGTACAATTAAATGGATCATAAACTTTTTAGGGAACCAATGCCGTTTTTTAAGTGGCTAGAAGAAATGAATTAAATTTCAAGTGAGATCGCTGAATGACGGTGTGAGTAACTTTAGACGTATGAAACTCCAGAGCGTTAACCGCTCCACCAACACTACAACATGGCTACAACTTTAGAAGAGAAATCATTTTGTGTGTTGGAATTTGCGTGAGGTCAGTCGAAGGTGCAATTCGCCGCCGATACAACAAGAAGCCACCTCTGCACACGTAGATCTATTAGTAGTATACAAAATCTTTGGAAGTTGGTTGGATACGCACAGGGAAGGGCATTGGCCGACTACGCACGTGTGATGATAAGGTCGAGCAGATCCGAGACGCGTTCACACATGTTCAGAAACGACGTCTGCATATGAAGCCTTACAAGTTGCAGTTGTTGCAGAAATTGCGTCCTGCGACCGTTAGAGAAGATACGAGTTTAACATTTCATTGCTCCAGAATATGGCGGAGGACACTTTTCTCGAAGGACTCAACATCTCAGACGAATAGATGTTTCATCTATCTGGTAAACTGTCGCAATGTAACAATTTGGGGATCACAAAATCCTGTCGTAGTCTTCGAACACCGAAAATGGATGTGTTTTGTTCCGTTTCTATTCGGAGTGGTTGTACACCTTTCCTTAATGCGGAGGAAACTGTGACAGGAATGTCATACCTGAACATGTCACAACATTGGTTGTTTCCTCAACTTCACGAAGATTCGAATGACGATATTTTTACGCGTGACGGAGCCCGCCTAACTTTCACCCTAAAGTATAGAATATTTTTGAGAACACCATCCCAAAACGCTGGACTGGAAGAGGTGAACAACAAGATCTCGTTCATTCCTTTTCGCCTCCCAGGTCACAAGACGTCACACCTTCAGATTTATTTCTCTGGGAGTGCATGAAAGAAAGGGACTTCCTCCCAGCTATGGCAGCTACTCATTAGCAACAGATAAATTGTTGAAGATGTCGCTTCAGTAAACAGTGACTTGTTGATTCATGTGTGGAATGAAATGGACTACCGTTTCGATGTTTCTCCAGGAACGCATGATGCACATGTTGAGTGTATGGTGTAGTGTCTGTGCGAAGATAAAACTTTCAACATTGCTCTATCCAGTGACGTGCATAAAGTGTTCTGTCCGTCATAGTTCGTCTATAATAAACAAGTGCAATCTGTTGTTTCTTTATGAATCGACCTCTATGTTCATCTGTCAAAGCTGCTTTAATCAACGCACAGTAGACATAGTGTAAGGTGAAGAAGCCGTTAGCAGGACAGGCCACACGCACATGAGGCGTTCATTTTGTTGCACTTTTAGTATTATTATTTGGCTTGGGTTTATTTATAGATAATGCAAAAAGCTTGGTACACATCTAAACTCATATATGCAGAGAAAAAAGGGTCTAATTAGTGCGTACAATGGCTTTAAATTATCTAACTATGTCACATAGGTTCAGTATATATAGACAGAATATAAAACAGCTTTGTTGATCCTCCTCGATTTAGAGCTTAGATTTTGTGACTAAAAGTTATTGTGGTCAGTTAGCTGCTCTGGGGCCAAACAAGATCGGAACACCAAATTTTAAAAAAATCTTAGGAGACAGCTTGGTGCTCTTTTTTGTTGTCATCTGGGATATAGGCTACAAGACAAATCAACGTCGTTTTTCATCCTAGTAATTACATATTCCCACGGACGACTTTCATAGATTTTATTTATTAAACTGACAAGTCAAATATATGAAGATATTTATGTATCTACAACAGAATGTTTGTTACTTATTATATCTGAGAAAACTAACACAAAATTTTCATTCCAGGGCCTTCAGAAAGTAATTTACGCATTGCCATGGCAGGTCAAGTGACTGTTATTAAAAGCTGCATTATAGTTCCAACTGACACAAATACATGAGACTGTTTTGCATTATAATTATCAAAACTATGAAAATGACCCTCGGATCGTTTTCCCAGTTGCTCAGTTCCCCGACTACCGGAATCACACCCTCGGTCAGGGAGCCATTCCAGAACCGCTGTGTAAATTGCTTAGTCGTAGCAAAATCTTTCATCGCTGTGAATCACTTCCACGACTGCCGTCACACTGTTGTTCGTGGTCGACATGGAAGTCGATGGCCCGCCTTCCCAATCAGCATCGGCCACATCTGCGCGGCCTTGCTCAAACTGTCGGGACTACTTCACTGTGGTTGGACACAACATTGGCTTTGGCCCACATCCCACCAGAATTCACGGATAATCTGTGGGCAAATTAGACGTTTTGCCCACTAAAATCGTACTGTAATTCAACTTTGGAGTTGGTCGCCAGTTGCTACGCCATTTCACTCTCACACTGTGAGGCACCTGTTATCTGTTCCATGGGGAACTGTGTGTCTGCAGGACACCCAGAGCGTGTACTGTCCTCCAGTAATGCCCCACTCTTCTTGCAAAGTGGTCTTAGCGAGGCACAATGTGTGTCTTTCGTAGTTCCTTCTGCTGTTAATTATGGAGTTGCACAAAAAGTTCATTTTTTTCTCTGCAACAAAAACGTACTTTGCATTTAGCGTATTACACACATGTGAAACCCTTTCAACTGAGCAATGCGTATCATAATAGGCTTTTATGGGTTTATTCAACACTTAATATGTAGCAAACACAGTTCTCGCAATTTCGTTTGTGTAACATAGTAACCGATTTTGTAACATTTTACGAGTTACTAACAAGGAGTGAATCATTTAGTTTCACCTGTGTGCTTTGGAAGTTTACTTTTTGAATCTCTGCGTGTTAATTTATTTTATTAGACACAGTTCTTGCTTTTGCGTCAGAGTCTATATCACAGTTTAGTAGCTCGTATCGTTAAGGTTTTTTTTTTGTAGTGTAGGTTTCCACCATTTTTAAAAAGGATAGCGGCTGTGATTGACGTGTGCGGATGCGAGCTGACTTGGTGACACTTGGCTGTCACCTCTTGGCTGCGTTGGCTTCGATTACACAGCTTGAGGCTGCAGTGGATGGGCATCACTGTTGTGGACGGGCCGTGTGGTTCCAACGGACGTCCAGTAGAACTAAAGAGTCCTCCGATCAGTCCGCACTGGTGGCCAGTCCAGTTCTCGCTCGCACAGAGGTTGAACCCTCAACCATGGTCGTGTGGGTGGTCGCCTCGGGAAGGGAGGGGGATGGAGGGGGCAGTCTACGAAAGACTTCCCTGGGAGGCTAACCCAGTTAGGCTGACAAACAGATTCCAGGTGCTATCTGCGGCTGACCATGTCCCTCAGTCAGATGCAGTCGCTTGCCCTATTTCAGAGGAAATCTCTCGGGCAGCAAGATTCAGGCACTCACAAAGGGGTGTATTATTGGTAGCTGGGAGGTCCCGTGTCCGGCGCGTTATAGAGACCCTTAGGGATATGACTGCCAAGGAAGGGAAGAAAGCCCATGTGCACACCAGGTGGAGAGAATCCAGACATGGCACGTGTCCTTCTGGATGCCATGAAGATCACAGAGTGCAGCCAACTGCAGGTGGCTAATAGAAAGTACTGATGCTCTAATCGTTACAGGCACTTAAATTTATGCTCAGTCGACATTTTTTGCGTAGAATCGAACTGTGTTTAGAAAGGATAGCCTAAATACAGCTGGCGGTCGCGTGTTTGTTGCTGTTAGAAGCAGTTTATATAGTATCGAAATTGAAGAAGATAGTTCCTGTGAGTTAGTATGGGTGCATGTCATTCATGGCAGACGGAATAAAATAATAACGGGATCGTTTTACCGACCTCCCAGCTGCAATAATACACTTGCTGGAAGGTTGAAAGAAAACTTCAGTCTAATTTCAAACACGTACCCGACTCATGCAGTTACTGTTGTTGGTGACTTCAACTTGCCCTCGATATGTTGGTGAAACTACATGTTTAAATCTGAAGGTACGCATGAAACATCATCCGAAATTGTGCTAAACGCATTCTCTGAAAATTATGTCGACTAATTAGTTGATCAACCAATTAGAATTCTAAATGACTGTAAAAACAGTGTCTACCTCTTAGCAGCAAATAATTCTGAGCTAGTAACGAGCACCAAAGCGGGTATAGCAATTAGTGAACACAGGGTTGTCGTAGAGAGCCAAAAATACTTCTATTCAAAAAAGCAGATAAATATTCGCTTCACGCTTTCCTGAGAGACAATTTCCTTTCCTTCTTACTTAACAATGTAAGCGTACACCAGATATAGCTTGAATTCAAACAAATAGCATCGATAGCAATTGAAAGATTTATAGCAAACAAATTAAAAAACGGCTACACAAAACAGGTCATAATACCGCTGCAGAAATAACGAAAAGAGCATGCCAAACATAAACGGACGCAAAACACTCAATATTGCCGATCTTTTACAAAAGCTCGAAATTTAGTGCGGATATCAATATGTTAGTTACCACAACGGACCTTTGTCTCGAAACCTGGTAGAAAATCCAAAGTGATTTCGCTCGTATGTAAAGTATCTAGCGGGAAGACACAATCAATGCTTTTTCTGCGCGATAGCAAAGGAAATAGTATCGATGACAGTGCTACCAAAGCAGAGTTGCTAAACACAGCCCGCCGAAATTCCTTCAACAAAGAAGACGGATTAAATATTCCATAATTCGAATCAAGACACAGCTGCCAACATGAATAACTTAGCATTAAATGGACTCGGAATAGTGAAGCAACTCAAATCATTTAATAAAAGCAAGTTCTCCGGTCCGGAATGTATGCGAATTAAGTTCCTACGACAGCATGCTGATGCAATAGTTCCACAATTAAGAATATAAACAACTGCTCTCTCGACGAAAGATCGGAACACAAGGACAGGAAAATTTCGTTGGTCAGACTAATACTCAAGATAAGCAGTAGGAGTGATCCACTAAATTACAGGGCCCTGCCAATAACGTCGATAGGCAGTAGGATTTTGGAACATATATTGTGACCGAACCTTTACCTCGAAGATTTAAAAAACATCGTTCTTATGAAACACAAGTAGCTCTATACACAGACATGTGTTGAGTACTATCTACAAAGGATTTCATATTGATTCCGTTTCTCTAGATTTCCAGAAGGCTTCTGACACCGTACTTCACAAGTGCCTTGTAATCAAATAGCGTGCTTATTTAATATCGCCTCACTTATGCAAGTGGATACTTGAGTTATTGTCAGAGAAGTCACAGTTTCTAGTAGACCGAGCGAGGTGGCGCAGTGGTTAGCACACTGGACTCGCATTCGGGAGGACGACGGTTCAAACTCGCGTCCGGCAATCCATATTTAGATTTTCCGTATTTTGTTTCCTTTCAAAGGTCACGAACGATTTCCTTCCCCATCCTTCCCTAATCTGAACCTGTGCCCCGTCTCTAATTACGTCGCTGTCGACCGGACGTTAAACACTAATCTCCTCCTCCTCATTGTTCTTAGTTGCTGACAAATTTATCAAGTAAAAGGGAAGTGATTTCTGGCGTTGCTTGCAGATGATGCTATCGTATATCATATGGTAAAGTCATCAGAAGATCAAAACCAATTGCAAAACGATTTAGATAAGATATCCGTATTGTTCGAAATTTGGCAGTTGACCCCTAATAATCATAAATGTGTGGCCATCTACATGAGTGCTAAAAGAAATCCATTAAATTTCGGTTACACGATAAAACAGTTAATTCTAAAGGCCTTAAATTCAGCTAAGTACCAAGGAATCACAATTACCAACAACGCAAATACGAAAGAACAAAAAAATGGCTCTGAGCACTATGCGACTTAACTTCTGAGGTCATCAGTCGCCTAGAACTTAGAACTAATTAAACCTAACTAACCTAAGGACATCACACACATCCAAGCCCGAGGCAGGATTACGAAAGAACATACAGTAAATATAACACTCAGATAATGTTGGGGGGAAGTTCAACCAAAGACTGCGTTTTATTGGCAAAACACTTTGAAGATGTAACGGATCTACTAAAGAGACTGCCTACACAACGGTTACCCGTTATCTTTTGAAGTACTGCTGCGCTGTGTGGGATCCTTAACCAGATAGAATGATTGGAGTAATCGAGAAAGTTTAAAGGAGGGCAAAACATTTTGTACTATCCAAACATAGGGGGCAGAGTGTCACGGACATTATACGAGATTTGGGATTGGCATCATTAAATCATAAGCATTTCTCGTTGCGGTGGGACCTAATCACGAAATTTCAGTCACCAGCTTGCTCCTCCAAATGCAAAAATATTTTGTTGACCCCAACATACATTGGGAGAAAAGACCATGTTGATAAAATAAGGGAATTCAGAGTTCGCACGGAAAGGTATACGTGTTCGTTTTTTCTCCGCATTTCTTGAGAGTGGAATAACAAGAGTTATTGTAAAGGTGGTTCGATGAACCTTCTGTCACGGATTTAAGTGTGATTTGCAGAGTATCCATGAAGATGTCGATATAGATGTATACAACGAAAGTTTGAAACTGAGGGTCCTAATTTAGACCCTCAGCCTCAAACATTGGTTGTATATAAGAGTCAGACCCCACCATAGACCTTGCCGTTGGTGGGGAGGCTTGCGTGCCTCAGCGATACAGATAGTCGTACCGTAGGTGCAACCACAACGGAGGGGTATCTGTTGAGAGGCCAGACGAACGTATGGTTCCTGAAGAGGGGCAGCAGCCTTTTCAGTAGTTGCAGGGGCAACAGTCTGGATGATTACATTATCTGGCCTTGTAACACTAACCAAAATGGCCTTGCTGTGCTGGTACTGCGAACGGCTGAAAGCAAGGGGAAAATACGGCCGTAATTTTTCCCGAGGGCATGCAGCTTTACTGTATGGTTAAATTATTATGGCGTCCTCTTGGGTAAAATATTATGGAGGTAAAATAGTCCCCAATTCGGATATCCGGGCGGGGACTACTAAAGAGGACGCCGTTATCAGGAGAAAGAAAACTGGCGCTCTGCGGATCAGAGCATGGAATGTCAGATCCCTTAATCAGACAGGTAGGTTAGAAGATTAAAAAGGGAAATGGATAGGTTAAAGTTAGATACAGTGGGAATTAGCGAACTTCGGTGGCAGGAGGAAAAAGACTTCCGGTCAGGTGAATACAGGGTTATAAATACAAAATCAAATAGGGGTAATGCAAGAGTAGGTTTAATATTGAATTAAAAAAATAGGAGTGCGGGTAAGCTACTACAAACAGCATAGTGAACGCATTATTGTTGGCAAGATAGACAAGACGCCCACGCCTACTTCAGTAGTACAAGTTTTGTTGTGGTTGGCAAGAGAGCCAACACCGTGTTACTAGAGGAGGCGTTTTAGCTCACGTAGGCTGGAACAGGACAAGGAAATTAGATTTTAGAAAAACGGACGTAGCTGGTGGAATACTTAACTTTAATCCATTAATGATGAACATCGCTCTTGACGGTACATGATTCACAATATCAGTAGTAACTAAATATGGCACCTTGCTAGGTAGCAGCAAATGACGTAACTGAAGGCCATGCTAAACTATCGTCTCAGCAAATGAGAGCGTATTTTGTCAGTGAACCATCGCTAGCAAAGTCGGTTGTACAACTGGGGCGAGTGCTAGGAAGTCTCTCTACACCTGCCGTGTGGCGGCGATCGGTCTGCAATCACTGATAGTGGAGACACGCGGGTCCGACGTATACTACCGGACCGCGGCCGATTTAAAGGCTACCACCTAGCAAGTGTGGTGTCTGGCGGTGACACCACGTTCCTCCCCGGAAAATCGGCGTACGGTTGGGGTATAAGGCTTCCGCCCGGCGTGGGGAGGACCCCATGATGACGTATGCGACAAGGTGGGGAGCCTAACAACAGGCGAGGCTGTGCCACCCGCACCCTGCCATTCGGACCGCGGGGAGCTAGGAAACGCCTGAAAACCTGCTCCGGGGTGCACGCCAACATGCGGTGTATGCGCCCGTAGAGAGACAGGAGGGGCCGAAGGGTCGACCTCCATCGGGCCGGGGCACCCGACGGGCGAAGACGACACATGGTCTGGAGCGGGCAAGAGTTCCATGTCGGAGGACAACTGGTCACGGGAAGCGATCGGCGGCGCGTGACCCAGGGAGGCGCCCGGCGGCTGCAGTGAAGCGTCCACTGCGGGCGTCGCCAGCGGGAGAACAGGCGGCGGCGGCGGCGCGTCGCCATGGGGCAAAATGGAAGGCAGCGTCGGTAACACCTGGGGCTGAGGCGAGCCAGTAGATGGGTCCCCAGGGCGCTGACCGGACGGCACCATCGCTGAAAGCAGACGGGGAGCGGCAGATCCCGTGCGACGACAGAGGCGCAGCTGATTGAGATGCCGACACAACTCACCAGAGGCTCCCAAAACCAGATACATAGCGCGGCCGAGGCAGCGAAGAATGCGCCCTTCGAGCCAACGCCGTGAACCTCGATAGTGGCGATAGTAGACAACGTAGCCTGGAGCAAAAGCAGGTGTCTGCCGCTGCACAGGAACCTGATGCGGCGGATGTAGCAAAGACATCAAGGTTCGATGATGACGACCGTGGAGCAACTCAGCCGGCGAGCGACCATCTCGGGGCTGAGAGTGATACGAGGACCAAAAGAGCAATAACGCATCCTCCCGAGAATGCGACTCTTTCAGCTTCAACATCTGTGACTTGAAAGTCCTGACCAATCGTTCAGCGGCACCGTTTGACTGTGGCGAAAACGGCGCGGACGTCAGATGTTTAATACCATTGGCCTTGCAGAATGACTGAAATTCTGCAGACATGAATTGTGGGCCATTGTCGGAAACAATAGTCTGTGGAAGACCTTCAATGCAAAAGATAGCAGATAGCACTTGGATGGTGGCAGATGACGTCGTGGAAGACATCCGGACAACAAAAGGAAACTTACTGAATGAATCTACCACAACCAACCATAGAGCATTCAAGAATGGATCAGCTAAATCGATGTGTAAGCGTTGCCAAGGGGAAGTGGCTTTTGGCCATGCAAAGAATTTCCGCAGTGGTGCTGATTGTTGTTCGGCACACACCATGCAAGAAGAGCACATATTCGTAATCGCGGCATCGATTCCGAACCAAGTACAGTGCTGACGAGCAAGTTGTTTCGTTCTCACTATACCCCAATGTCCTTGGTGGAGAAGCTGTAAGACAGAGGACTGTAACTAACGTGGTACCACGACCCTGGACTGATCATTATCAGAACGCAACAGCAAAACACCACGTCATACAAAATGTCTCTCCTGGTGAGCAAAAAATCGGCGAATCAACGGATCCCCGATCCCTGACTTTGACAGGGGCCATTGCGTAGGAACAAAACGCAGAATGGTATCAAGGACAGGGTCGGCAGCTGTGGCTGCAGCTACACGACGAAAATCAATCGGAAACAATTCGACCACGTCATCGGTTTCCGCATCAATGAACATGCAGGCAAGTTCGGAGGAATCGAATGCCCTATCCTCAGCAACAGGCAAGTGGGACAACGCATCGGCGTTTCTGTGCTTAGCAGTGGACCGATACAAGATATCGTAGCGGTACTGCGAGAGGAAAATAGACCAGCGAATGAATTTCTGCGCTGTACGTTGAGGTACAGGCTTGGTAGGATGAAAAAGCGATGTCAAAGGTTTGTGGTCCATGATTATGGTAAAGTGACGACCATACAAGAAATCATGAAACTTTGTAACACCAAATACGAGAGCCAATGCTTCTTCCTCGATTTGTGAATAATTTCTTTGCGCAGACGAGAGCAATTTGGACGCAAAGGCAATAAGAGCAAGCACAGCACCGATCGCGAAATCCGATGCATCCACCATCAACAAAAGGGGCTTCTGGGGATCGAATGGTGTAAGGCAAGTATTGGAAAGCAACGCCGATTTCAACTGGCGAAAGGCGCGTTCGCATTCCGTCGTCCACATGAACGGAACACCTTTACGGCCTAAGCGATGAAGCGGAGCTGAAATGGAAGAGGTATGTGGCATATATCTGTTATAGTAATTTATTTTTCCCAGCTCACTCTGTAGCTGCTTCAAATTCTGCGGCGAAGGCAAGTCTTGTATGGCACGAAGGTGCGTGGGACTGGGATGTATGCCTTGGGCATTGAGTACATGTCCCAGGTATGCCAAATCACGAGTAAAAAACAGACATTTCTCCTTCCGCAAGCGAAGACCATTTTGTCGCAAGACCTGAAATAATGTTCTGAGATTGGCCAAATGTTCTTCTTCTGTCTTTCCTGAGATCACATTATCGTCCAGATAAGTTGCTGCAGTAGGGACCGACGCACATACAGTTTGTAGATATTGCTGAAACAATGCAGGAGCGGATGCACACCCGAATGGCAGTCGTTTGAATTGATACAACCCAAGATGCGTGTTAACCACCAAAACGCGCTGGGATTCTTCGTCCACCGGTATTTGCAAGTACGCATCTGTGAGGTCCAACTTCGAAAGACATTTACCTGGGCACAGTTTATCAAAAAGATCTACCGGGCGGGGTAAAGGAAAAGTTGCAATCACTAGTTGTGGATTCACTGTTGCCTTGAAGTCCACATAAAGTCTCAATTTTCCCGACGGTTTTAGCAAAATTACTAAGGGTGATGCCCAGAGAGAAGGCTGCACATGTTCAATTACACCTTGTGATTCCAAATCGTGTAATGTTTTTGCGACCTCATCACACAATGCGTGGGAAACATTGCGCGCTCTGAAAAATTTCGGTTGCGCGTTTACTTTCAGTTCCAAATGTGCTTTACAGTTCTTAGCGCAACCAAGGCCTGGTGCAAAAATGTCTGCAAATTCTTCACAGAGACGAGAAACACTGTCTGAAGGCACAGTCTGGTTCACTGATAGGACCTGATTTACTATAGACAAGTTAAACAACTGAAATAAATCGAAACCAAACAAGTTCACTGCAGAAGAAGAACGAATGACATAAAATGACACAAGTTTTGTTTGTCCTTTGTGTGTTGCAAGAAGGCTACACTGTCCTAACACAGGGATCTCTTAACCTGAATAGCTGGTTAACTTAACATTTGCGGCATGCAACGGAGGTGTGCCCAGCTGTTTGTACATGTCTTGATTGATCAGAGAAAACTGCAGCTCTGGTATCGAGCTGGAATGGTATCACTTTGCCGTTAATGTCCAAGTCTACAAAGAGTTTATTGTCCTCCTGACGACAAGAGCGACTGTCTCGTGCAACGTGAACTGACACTGGTACATAATCATTTGAGACTTGACGGGATTTCCGGCGATGTCGACGCACACTATTTGTGGGACGAACACAGTCACTGTTAGAGAGAGTGGCACTGGGCGGAGTGGAATGAACTACATGAATTTCCATGGGCGAAGTTTCGCGAGCCTGAGTATCCTTGGTTCAATTCCGATTCCGGCGTGAAGCAAAGGGGTCTGGAATGGTTTTGAGCTTCCGATCTGAGCTTTTTCTGGTAAACACTCTGAACATGTTCTTTTTTATTACAATAAAAGCAAATAGCTTGTCGTGACGGGCAATTCTCACTCGAATGTCTAGTAGCGCACCACGGGCAGGATTTGAGCACTGCATTGGCTTGCCGGCGCAGCACACGTGGTTGAGAGCCTGGCGGCAGCGTCGCGGCTGGGCGTGAGGGCTGTTTACTGCTCCGTGCAGCTCGTCCGGTGGGCCAGTTAACCTGACACCCGGGTGGTGAAGTTTCAAAAGATTCCTGAGCAAAGTCAAGTGTTTCCTGCCGATCCAATATGTCCATCACTTGTTGAAGGGAGGGGTTGACTAGTTTCAAAATCTGTTCCCTTATACGAACATCAGAAACGTTCTGTGCAATTGCATCACGTACCATAGCATCTGAATAAGCGAGTCCACATTGACATTCAAAAGCACAATCCCTAGTAAGGCCTTGCAAGGTTGCAACCCACTCTCGATTAGTCTGACCTGCCGTATGTTTTGCATGAAAGAAGGTATACCGTTTCGCAACTACATTGACTGATTCTTTGAAATATGCATCTAATGCAGACAAAATTTCTTCTTAGGACAGAGTTGGTACATCGCGTTGGGGAAATAATTTGACTATCACACAGTACATGTTCACCCCGACTGATGCCAACAAAAAAGGCTGCCGCTCGTTACCTTGAAATCTATAGGCGGCGAGGTGGAATCCAAATTGGCGTGACCACTCCGTCCAGCTTTCCAGCGCAGCATCAAAAGGTCGAAAAGTTGGTGCAACAGCGTGTTGTGGCTGCGTTAGCGGTGGAGCGGCGGCTGCCGCATCGTTTTGCATTGCACGTTGACACTGGACAAGCTGTAATGCCTGCGTCTGCTGATTCTGTAAGTGATAAAATTCGGACAGTACATCTGGAGATTGTGCCGAAGCCATTACACAAGTAAATCAGGGCAGTATATATAAGAACGCGGTTTTGCCTCCTCGCCAATGTTGTGGTTGGCAGGAGAGCCAACACCGTGTTACTGGAGCAGGCCAAAATGCACGCATTTTAGCTCACGCAGGCTGGCGTGAGGTCTGGAACAGGACAAGGAAATTAGAATTTAGAAAAACGGACGTAGCTGGTGGAATACTTAACTTTAATCCATTAATGATTAACGTCGCTCTAGACAGTACATGATTCACAATATCAATAGTAACTGAATATGGCGCCTTGCTAGGTTTTAGCAAATGACGTAGCTGAAGGCTATGCTAAACTATTGTCTCGGCAAATGAGAGCGTATTTTGTCAGTAAACCATCGCTAGCAAAGTCGGTTGTACAACTGGGGCGAGTGCTAGGAAGTCTCTCTAGACCTGCCGTGTGGCGGCGCTCGGTCTGCAATCACTGATAGTGGCGACACGCGGGTCCGACGTATACTACCGGACCGTGGCGGATTTAAAGGCTACCACCTAGCAAGTGTGGTGTCTGGCGGTGACACCAAAAGTTTATATGCCAACTAGCTCTACAGATGATGAAGAAATTGATGAAATGTATGTTGAGATAAAAGAAATTATTCAGGTAGTGAAGGGAGACGAAAGTTTAATAGACATGAGTGCACTGGAATTCAACAGTAGGAAAAGGAAGTGAAGGAAACGTAGTAGGAGAATATGGATTAGGGCTAAGAAGTGAAAGAGGAAGCCACCTGGTAGAATTTTGCACAGAGCATAACTTAATTGTGGTGTCACCTCCAGACACCACACTTGCTAGGTGGTAGACTTTAAACCGGCCACGGTCCGGTAGTATACGTCGGACCCGCGTGTCGCCACTATCAGTGATTGCAGACCGAGCCCCGCCACACGGCAGGTCTAGAGGGACTTCCTAGCACTCGCCCCAGTTGGACAGCCGACTTTGCTAGCGATGGTTCACTGACCAATTACGCTCTCAATTGCCGAGACGATAGTTAGCATAGCCTTCAGCTACGTCATTTGCTACGACCTAGCAAGGCCCCATTATCATTTGCTATTTATCTTGTGATGCATGTACCATCAGACCGATGTTCACCAATTATGGATTAAAGTTAAGTATTCCAGCAGCTACGTACTATTTTTGCTACTATAAATTCCTTGTCCTGTTCCTGACCTAACGCCAGCCTGCGTGAGATTAAACACGTGCCTTTCGTTTTCCTGTCATAGTGGATTGGCTGTCTTGCCAGTCCACAACATTAATTATAGCAAATACTTGGTTGAGGAATTATAAAAGAAGGTTGTATATATGGAAGAACCCTGGAGATACTAGAAGGATTCAACCCTGCAGATGCTAGAAGGATTCAGATAGATTATATAATGGTAAGACAGAGATTTAGGAACCAGGTTTTAAATTGTAAGACATTTCCAGGGGCAGATGTGGACTCTGGCCACAATCTATTGGTTATGAACTGTAGATTAAAACTGAGGATACTGCAAAAAGGTGGGAATTTAAGGAGATAGGACACGGGTAAACTGAAAGAACCAGTGGTTGTACAGAGTTTCAGGGAGAACATAAGGGAACAATTGACAGGAATGGGGGAAAGAAATACAGTAGAAGAAGAATGGGTAGCTTTCAGGGATGAAATAGTGAAGGCAGCAGAGGGTCAAGTAGGTAATAGGACGAGGGCTAGTAGAAATCCTTGGATAACGGAAGAGATACTGAATTTAACTGATGAAAGGAGAAAATACAAAAATGCAGTAAATGAAGCAGGCAAAAAGGAATACAAACGTCTCAAAAATGAGATCGACAGGAAGTGCAAAATGGCTAAGCAGGGATGGCTAGAGGACAAATGTAAGAATGTAGAGGCTTATCTCACGAGGGGTAAGATAGATACTGCCTACAGGAAAATTAAAGAGACCTTTGGAGAAAAGAGAACCATTTGTATGAATATCAAGAGCTAAGATGGAATCCCAGCAAAGAACGGAAAGCAGAAAGGTGCAAGGAGTATATAGAAGGTCTATACAGGGGGGATCTTCTTGAGGACAATATTATGGAAATGGAAGAAGATGTAGACGAAGATGAAATGGGAGATATGATACTGCGTGAAGAGTTTGACAGAGCACTGAAAGACCTGAGTCGAAACAAGACCCCAGGAGTAGACAACATTCCATTAGAACTACTGACAGCCTTGGGAGAGCCAGTCCTGACAAAACTCTACCATCTGGTGAGCAAGATGTATGAGACAGGCGAAATACCCTCAGACTTCAAGAAGAATATAATAATTCCAATCCCAAAGAAAGCAGGTGTTGACAGATGTGAAAATTACCGAACTATAAGTTTAATAACTCACAGCTGCAAAATACTAACACGAATTCTTTACAGACGAATGGAAAAACTGGTAGAAGCTGACCTCGGGGAAGATCAGTTTGGATCCCGTAGAAATGTTGGAACACGTGAAGCAGTACTGACCCTACGACTTATCTTAGAAGAAAGATTAAGGAAAGGAAAACCTACGTTTCTAGCATTTGTAGACATAGAGAAAGCTTTTGACAATGTTGACTGGAATACTCTCTTCCAAAATCTGAAGGTGGTAGGGGTAAAATACACGGAGCGAAAGGTTATTTACAATTTGTACAGAAAGCAGATCGCAGTTATAAGAGTCTAGGGACATGAAAGGGAAGCAGTGGTTGGGAAGGGAGTGAGACAGGGTTGCAGCCTCTCCCCGATGCTATTAAATCTGTATATTGAGCAAGCAGTAAAGGAAACAAAAGAAAAGTTCGGACTAGGCATTAAAATCCATGGCGGAGAAATAAAAACTTTGAGGCTCGCCAATGACATTGTAATTCTGTCAGAGACAGCAAAGGACTTGGAAGATCAATTGAACGAAATCAGCAGTGTCTTGAAAGGAGGGTATAAGATGAACATCACCAAAAGCTAAACGAGGATAATGGAATGTAGTCGAATTAAGTCGTGTGATGCTGAGGGAATTAGATTAGGAAATGCGACACTTAAAGTAGTAAAGGAGTTTTGCTATTTGGGGAGCAAAATAACTGACGATGGTCGAAGCAGAGAGGACATCAAATGTAGACTGGCAATGGCAAGGAAAGCGTTTCTCAAGAAAATAAATTTGCTAACATCGAGTATTGATTTAAGTGTCAGGAAGTCATTTCTGAAAGTATTTGTATGGAATATAGCCATGTATGGAAGTGAAACATGGACGATAAATAGTTTATAGAAGGTTTCGAAATGTGGTGCTACAAAAGAATGCTGAAGGTTAGATGGGTAGATCACATGACTAACGAGGAGGTATTCAATAGAATTGGAGAGGAGAGGAGTTTGTGGCACAACTTGACTAGAAGAAGAGACCGGTTGGTAGGACATGTTCTGAGGCATCAAGGGATCACCAATTTAGTACTGGAGGGCGGCATGGAGGGTAAAAATCGTAGAGGGAGACCAAGAGATGAATACACTAAGCAGATTCAGAAAGATGTAAGCTGCAGTAGGTACTGGGAGATGGAAAAGCTTGCACAGGATAGAGTAGCATGGAGAGCTGCATCAAACCAGTCTCAGGACTGAAGACCACAACAACAACAACAAGTTGCAACGTAAATGTAAAACTGCAATAGCAAAACGAGCATCCAAATTAAATTAACAGTTTTCTCTGGATATACGAACCAACTTGTCTTATTACCGTAAGTGATTGTTTTCAGTCCAAAAGAAGGTGGAAGGGATGCAAATACGTTGTCAGATGAATGCGAGAAGAATGCTAGGAATAAGTAGATAAAAACACAGATATTGTATCTTTATGACTATTGCCTGACTGTATCAAAACTTTGTTTTCCACTAGTTACAACCATACGTAGTGGGAGATAGAAGTGAAATATTCCGTAGTAAGAACGCACATACTGATTGTTGTTCTCGCTTTTGCTTATCATTAACGTGAAGTATTTCTGAACGTGTTATAGTGGTTTACAGGTTCAGTAAATGTGTCACATATATTGTTTTTTTTTGGCGATGGAAGTCAAAACTTTGGAACATGTGTGGCCGAAATACATCGTCGTCGGCTCTATGTCATGATCCTCCTCCTTTTCATAGCATTTTATCACCAACACACAAACCTCCAGATGTCTAACTCTCAGATCAGTACCAAACGTTGCGTGTCGGTAAAGTATCAACCTGTTATTCTCGGTGGTTTAATGTTAAAAAAAATGTATAAAAATAAAAGCTAAAGGAAAGGAAAATAAACTTATGTTCATTGCCCCTCTACTCCACATTCCCTACGCTTTCCTTCGTTCGTGGGGTGTGGGAATAGGATATGGTGACCAGTCCTCGAGTTGCGACCCCCGCTCACTTTGCCCCCCACCCCTCCCTTTAGCAGCGGGGAAGATGCATAAAAAAAGCAAAAAAATGAAAAAAAAGTAAGTTGGTAGTGCTTGAGATCGTCGAAACTTAAGTCCCAGGTTGGAACACCACTGATAACAATTTTTTTTATACGTGAAACAGTTACATGGATAATTGGGAGAACATATTCCTGACATGTAAAAGGTCTTTTCGGAGTTTGTAGCAATGTTGTTTTGGCAGTCTGCCTTGGCTTCGTTAGTTGATAGTAACAAACCTACAGAGTAAATTTGCATAAACAGATGTTTTGTTATCTATACAAATGTGCGTTACAGGGTTGCTACTTTCTACCAACGAAGCGAAAGCAGACAGCAGAAACAACATTGCTACCAACTCCGAAGAGTCCTTTTACATGTCAGAAATATGTTCTCCCTTATAACGATTTCACTCGTAAACTGTTTTAAAAAGAATCGCCATCAGTGGGCATCGAATTCGGGACGTTTAAGACGACGAGCTAAAGTCTTACCCACTCACCTACCAGAGCTCTCTGTGATCTTCCATCACCGATACTCTTCTCCTATAGCCCATTGTGCAGGTGTTACTTTTAAATTATCGTTTATGCACGTTCCACTGGACTACAACACCCAGCACGAACTAAATCGGTGTTTTGGTTGATACTCTATTGACAAACAACGTTTGGTACCGATATGAGTGTCTGATATCTGGAGGTTTGGGTGTAAGTATGAGAAATAACGACACAATTTAGATTTTCTCACTTTTATTTGCGTGTTGCCGAGTCCACGATCTTCAGTGTTCTAATTTGAATACACTGATATATGAACAACATGAAATGCGTGACTGAAATATAATTATGTAAACGTGCTTAAGTGTGATGTGCATATAAATTACAAGATATGCGAGTACACAAAAAGAGCTGAGAGACCACAGAATTTCCTCATTTTGCGACGGGAGCAAATTGAGCACTGGTGTAACACGGATGAGGACACACAGCAAACGCAACTAGAAGTTATTTTTCGAATCTCAAATGTTTGATCACGATGTATTCATCATTGAATTATTCATTAAAAGAAACTGATTAGGGTTATTGCTACTAGGGTACGTCTAGTACCTGAGGGAGACAACATCAACTCAGGAAGCGTGGATGGATATGAATGCTAAACCTTGGCCGTTTTACCCTATAAGGCATTCGTGTATTCTTCACTATTCAACTCTAAATAAAACAGTGAATGATTTTAGTAGGCTGAAGGAAGGAATTATGATGATGCAGAATTGATTACTCTGTATCCAAGCTATCGATTAAGGATCCAAAAAGTTGCCATCTGATTAAAGGTATTTGTAGAGCCGCGCTCAAACTTCATCCTACTTTGTGATGAACTAGATAAGTAGAAACGGAATTTTGGTTTTAATTTCTCCACATCGTTCAGATCGGACAAAAGTGTACCATTAAATGGATCATAACCTTTTCAGGTGAACCATTCCAGCACCTGCTTGAGGTGGACTGAGAAAATGAACAAAATTCAAATGAGAACGTTGAATGAGGTACTCAGCAGCTCAAGATGTATGAAACTCAAACGCTTTAACCACTTCGCCAACACGGCCTACTCTTCTTTCTCGTCCATAACTCAAAGAATACATTGTATCTCATTAAGACATCAGATGTGGGCTGTAGGCACTGCTAGGCATTAGATATATTTGACGCACCGGTTTCCTTTCCCTCTTGGGGTCGTTCATCTAACGACATTCCTGTTAGTCCTCCCATATTCAGCTCCCAAATCAGCTTTAATAAGCTAGGAGGAGGGGGGGGACACACAGATAGACTCTTTATTTTGTTGCTGTCTTATTATTGTTATTATTGCTATATTATCGCTTATCAAATGTAGTCCGAAAACACGAAGTAGTATTAAAGAGAGAATGAAAGACGTACACACAGAGATTAACAAGAGTATTCACTTACAAATAACAACCCATATTTCATATAAAGACACTATTATTTCCTGTAAACCAAATAACGGCTTTCTTGAATGACACCTCAGGTTGGCTCCCGCATTATAAAATCAACTTCATTCCATATTTCGGCGATCCAGCTGTTCTCCATCTTTATCAGAACGCTGATGCTGAGTTCTGTTGAAAATTGATGCCAAGGTTGCAGGTCTTCGTAATATACAGGTCTCTGATGAGACTTTCGATACTCATTATTCTGGGAAATCATAAATTTTAAACAGGAACTTTATACATCCTCCTCGGTTCTGAGCTTGGGTTTCGCGAATGAAAACTTTTTATTGGTTGTCAATGAAATGTTCTGGGACTGAATAAAACTGAGCTACCAAATTTTAAAAAATTCTTGTGAATCATAAGAGTATTAGGGGATTCAGATTCATATATGCTACATCATTCATCAAAGTCGTTTTTGATCCTAATAATAACATTGTTTCACGGTTTATCTTTAGAGACATTATTTGTAATCTGACAACTGAAATACATAAACATATTTACGTAAGTATCGCAAAATGTCAATTAATAATTATGTCATAAAATACTATAAGAAATTTTTACACTCCAGCGCCGTCAGAAAGTAAGTTGCACGTTGTTATGTCACGCCGAGTGAATTATATTGATTGCTACATTAAACTTCAAACGGTCACAGATACACGACAATGTTTTGCACCATAGTTATCAAATCTCTGTAAACAAGACTCGAAACGTTTTAACAGTCGCTTACTTCCTCGACTATAGAAATCCGCCATTGTAGGACAGCTGTGTAAATGTCTTCAACGTCGTAAAATCTGTAATTTGTGTGAATCTGTTCCTGGATACCTTCACATTGTCGTCTGTGGTAGACGAACAAGTCGATGGCCTCCCTTAGTGATCAGCATGACCTTCATCTGTCCGGCTTTGATCAAACCATAGGCAAAAATTCCACTTTTCCTGAACGCGGTATTAAATGTGGTCCATACAGCGTCAGCATTCACGGTTAATCTGTGTGTCAGACGTTATGCCGACGTCAAACTTGGAGTTAGTGTCCAGTTGTCGCGCGATTTCACTCTCGCTTCTTATCCGTATCTCTGAAGAACTGTGTCTGCAGGACACCCAGAACATGTACTGCCTTCTGACAACGCGTCACACTTGTTGCACAAGCATGGGCCGATATGTGCCACTTACTTTTCCAAGTCCCTATATATAAGCTCCTTTATACTCTTTCTTCTATTTGCTATCTCTCTCTCTCTCTCTCTCTCTGTCTCCGTCCCAACAAGCCATGAAGGCCCAACGGTACCGACCGGCCGCCGTATCATCCTCAACCCACAGGCGTCGCTGGATGCGGATGAGGAGGGCCATGTGGTCAGCACACCGCTCTCCCGGCCATATGTCAGTTTACAAGACCGGAGCCGCTACTTCTCAAACAAGTTGCTCTTCAGTTTGCCTCACAGGGGCTGAGTGAACCCTGCTTGCCAACAGCGATCGGCAGACCTCATGGTAGCCCATCCAAGGGCTAGCCCAGCCCGACAGCTCTTAACTTCGGTGATCTGACGGGAACCAGTGTTATCACAGCGGCAAGGGCGTTGACCCTACTTGTTATGTAACTGAAAAAAGTTCCTTCTTTCGCTTTCTTTGAAACGAAAACGTATTTTGCATTTAGTGAACTACACTAATGTGATATGAATGACATCATTACACCAGAGGTTAAAACTCTGCAGTATACCGATGCTTTATGCCTTTTTCTTCTACACTTAAAGGCCAAATCTCTATGGCTGACGTCAGACAGATATCCATAAAACCAGGCAACTCAATCAGAATCAACTTTTACAAGTTTTATTCAACGTCTCAGGTAAATGCACTGTATGAAACATCATAACTGTTCCGTAGGAATAGGCTTTGGCGTTCTAGTGCGTTGTGCGTTGGAAATGCGTAATCTTTGTCAACATATTCCGCCTTCTCGTCTTCCCTCTCTTCTACGTCTAGTATTCTCTGCTGTGAACGTGCCTAATGGAGACTTAGCGCTACACCTATAAAAAGCGTCGCTGTGTTGTTTTGAGGAAATAAATGATCTCCATCTCTGTCTAGAGCGCAGGGTATATTGATATTCTAAACCACATTTTACTGTCAATCTAGTTCAAAAATACAAAATTCAAACAGAAAGTAACTCTTTATCTCAAAATCACGCTAACACTGCGATAAACATGTTTCTTCAGTGAAGTGCTGAAACCTACTGGGAGCTTGCAGAAACGAAAGCATGTGGTGAACAGAAAGCACGTGGTGCACAATTGAGGACAGCGAATTTCCTTACTTTTCTGAGCTAGACAAAAATAAAATTTGTATGTAGCGTAAACGCATCATAAAGAGTGAGGAGGATATTTGAGGACCCCTATGATATAAAGAAACATGAGCACTTGTTGGAATGGAAGGCATCAGTTTCACAAGGTTTTGCATTAAAGAGTTTCGTTGTGTTTACAAGTCTCCTTCCTTCTTGTGTGTTCCGACAGTTGCACAAAGGTTACGCCTGACATCTACCAAATGTAAGTGGGTACGGCGAGCTACGGTTCATATGAATAAGTACCAAGACAGTTTTCAGCTTCCTGCTCGTCTGAAATTCTCGAAGACAGGAGAACATTCTAGTTACTAGCTTGATCATAGTGTCGCATTGAATTTACGGCCAGTTTCCGCACCCAAAGCTGGAAATCTTAGGATGGTAGAACGACGTTCATCACACATCCAGAGCAGTTGGAATTATTCGTCAGCTTTTCAACTAAGTATTCTAAACCAATCATACATGGTCTATGGCCCATTGGAATAAAATTCTCATACTTGTTTAGTTATTTCTGAATGCTTATCGTAAAATTTCAAATACCTGAATATTCATCTTACTGTTGCACTTTTGTTTGAATAGATTGGAACATGCTTTTTGAGTCCTTGACTACAGCAGGTTCTGGAGCCTTAAATAAATACCTAATGGCAGAGCATCTCGAATCACTGCCGCTTCTGCAGTAAAAATTGGACATCGTGGTGGCAGACTAAGTTTTTTGGAATACTTCCGCTGCGGCAGAAGTAATAAGGATCTTACTGCCGAAGTCTCTTTAAATTGAAAGCAATAAATATAAAAGCGAACAAAGTGCGTCAGTAAAATTTAAAGTAGGCAATTAAACTTGAACTCATCGTGCCAAGGCAATGTTTCATGGTACTGTAAATAGTGAATACCGAGATTTTACATCTGATACCGGAATGTATTTCTATGGATGTATCTGTCTGAACCCAACTGTAGATACTGTGCACTGACATTAATGCTTTCACTAACAGAGGGCAAACACTCCTCATTTCCGATGTAGACCTTGTGTGCGGAAGACACCCTCATTTGTCGCAGCAGCATGATTAATATGTATTGGGCTGCTGCCCTACTAGGCTATTAAAATATCTCTCCAGGTTCTGACATCGAACAAGCAGAGCAGTTTCAACAACTTCTCCCAGTAAGACATTCTTGTAAGTTGATCGCATTGCTCCAAGGCCCACAAGCCTGCATCCGAATTGTACTAAGTTAGACTGATGAAGTGCACCTTTCGGAACGGTGTGGTACAACGATCATTCTAATCTATGATGCAGCGGACGAAGACAATGTTACAGTGTGCACACCGTCAAGTTCCAGTTGCAGGTCTCATTGCGTTAATTCTGTTTCTTTTCGCGGTTACATAGTGGGCTGAAGAGAACTACAGAAAATTTCTTAGTCACACTGTTAGGTCGTTGTCATTAATACAGTGATTGAACGTGTAAATGGTTCCGCCTGACATTAGGCATAGAGATTTGGTCTTTAAGTGTAGAAAAAAAGCCATATATCATTTGCATACTGGAGAGATTTAACCTCTGGTGTAATGATGTTCTTCATATGTCGTGTGTATATTAAAAACAGAATAGTGCTCTGATCTGAGCATTTAGGGAGTCCTCTTGAGTTTGTATTACTATTTTTTTTATTCTTACACATGTGGTACTGTCCTTGGGAAAGATTTGAACACAAAACAGAATAAGTCTTTCAAGAGCTCTTTTAGTAAACGCTGACAAGGCGACAACGGGATGGGTATGTAGGAAGTTGGAATTCCAGGCACCGCTATAGATTAGAGAACTGTAACCATTATTTGAAAAGTTCAGGGAGGTAGCGGGCTCTAATTCAGATGTCGATGAGGTTCGTAGGAAAGTTTTTAAGGACGATTTGTCACGAGTCAGTGAAAATAATCCATTCCAAGGACTGAATTCGTAGAGGACTTCCGTGAGCCTGATATCTTAGGATATGATCAATGCGGTGACTGCCTGGGGGGAATTTACCCAGTTAAAAGGTTTTCACAATTTTCAAAACATGTTAGTTCGAGCATTTACCTAGCAGTTTCACGGGTAATCTTCCACAGATGAGATGTTACCCTTCTTACGCTCTAGTCGACGTTCGGCAGTCTCTGGTGAGTATTCCGTATTCCATCACACCACGGAGTTCGTAACATGTAACTAAGTGAAATGTCGCTTTTGATACTAGAAGTCTGTCGCATTTAGTACTCTGCAGAATGTGTAGTAAAATGTTTACACTGAGCCGGTCTCTGGTAAAGTTACTTTAGCAACCGTTTCTTACTTTTTGAAAGAGTGCCAGTTTGCGTTATTGATGTTCCAGTAACTTTTAGGAAAGAATTCCACGTCTCTTGTCGTCGCTTCTATCCTCCAAGTAACAGGAAAAATTACCTGATCCTGATTTCTGATGCAATATCGACCGAGCACAAATATTCACTTTTGGTGGCAAGCATTACGTGAGCCACTATAGTGGGAAAGAGACTCCAGGATAGAACAGCCGTAGTTGAGGACTACGTCTTCCATTACATTAGGTGAGCTCTGTCCTGGGTCTCTTGTACACGAATATCCCTAAATAGAGGTGTGAGCGCTGAAATAACTCTGCTCTGGTAAGGAAATATACCTCAGTTGTTAATATGATACTCCAGATATTATCTCTGAGTTAACTGCAACTACCATTCGTCGTGGACGTCCTGAACACTGACACTGTGCTACGGCTTGGTAATATGGAATTCCAGTTCGCCTGGGATAAATGAAGCAGGAGGATACTGTGTGAGCCCCCACTGTGTCTCACATCTCCTCATTTGATGTGGCATAAAACTAATTCGAAAACATCTGCACACCCGCACTGTTCGATGTTGCACTTCACCACAGTCGCATTGAACGTGAATCATTGCTGGAAGTTTATAATTCATTTCTTCTCAACGTTTGGAAAAAAATTTTACTGTTTCAAGAGATTATTCCAAAAAACTGAGGCAAGGGTCAAGCCCTTGTCGGAGCTAGGCCACAAAAAATCCCGACTTTCTGATTGCAATGTAGTCCACGTTTGAGGCGGCGTCATCGTTGTCTTAATGTGTAGGCACTGGTTTACGCGTATAGTGATTTTGTTTTGGTTTCTCAGGTGCTACGGAGCATCTTGTGCTGTTTGTGTCTTCCCTGCAGGAAGAAAACGAAGAAAACGAAGAAAGAGTCACCTTATGTGGAGCGCTACACAAGTAGAAAAGAGTGGAAGAAAGACCTTGATGCTGGAATAATGGATCTGAACATGGTGAGCAACTCCAAGACGTTCAAAAAACGGCACAGTGATGTTAAAGCATTACTGAAATTAGTAACAATGCTTACTCTAGTAGCAACATCTGTTCTTTTAACTTCCCAGTTTTTTTTAATATTACCACTATTTGTTTTAGTTTCCTGGTTTATATTAAATCTTAAATTAGACCTTACAAACATACACTCATTTTTGGTGTCTGCGTCTAATTCTGGAGAACTGTTGTTAGACTTTATTCGATGTCTTTAGCATTCAACGTTAATATAAAGTCGATGAGGTGGCTGTTATTATCACACTGAATTTCCAGGTGCACTTCGTTATTTTACGCACCTCAAAGATTATGAGTGTTCTATCGTGTCATGTTCATCTGAACACTCAAGGAGACGCTCACCTTTATTGTTGGTGGTTCACTGTCCAGATTTCTCTTCCCTCAGACATCCACGATCACTTTCCATTAAGAGGTTCAAATCTCACTTTAAGATAATATTACGTTTTTACGAAGCAACTATATTTTTATACCTAATGAACATATATTTAAACGAGGAGCATAGTATTTTATAGTCGAAATATTTGTCTTATAACACGACAAATACTAACAATTAAATAAATTCGTAGAAATAAAATAATGGGTGTATTGTTAATAAGTGGAAGTTAACTAGTTTAGGATTTCTTAGCAGCATTCCCATTAACCTGTGTCCAGTCCTGTTGAGCATGTTCCATTAAAGGCTTACCACACCTTTTCACTCTTGTAGCTCTCATTTCTTTAATTTATTTGATTTCTTAATTTATAACCGCTCCCTGTAACAGTATGTAACACATTCTTCAGGCTTTAGACTTACGAACTGCCTATGTGATATAAAATCGATTCAAGTGCGGTAAGTCGAATTTCTAGAGTATTGCTATGTGTTAGTTATAGGCAATACTACTTGAGTCAGTAATAGCAAAAACAAAACACCCACAGTTTATGGAGTACGGACGCTTCAGAGAGAGAAGGGAGCCAGAATATCCGTCCATCTTCGACATCTTTCCCTGTCAACCGACTCCAGGACCTGCCCCTCGCATCAAGAAAGAAGAGGATAAGGACGATAGTCGGAAGGAAGGCCGTGCAGAGGTGAGCAAACATCACTACTACCGAGTATGCATCAGTCACTCTCCCAGACAGCTCTCTCATTTTCACACGTGGGACTAAGTAAGGAACGCAATTTGTTGTAATGCATTAATACAAAATAGCTGTGATTACAATATCCTAAAATAAATGTAACATACAACGGAAAGATATTGCTGTGGAAAGTAAACTCCCGTTGCAAAATTACAAGCTAAAAACGCATGTTAACAGTGAATTCGGTCTTACATGGTTTCCCATGTGCAATCGACGTGCTACCTCAAGTGTCCAGTACACGATGTACGATCATACGGAGTGTTAGTTTCAGTACCTGTTCATGAGACTAAGTTCTGCTATGAACTGCAGAGGGCATATGCTGTCGGAAATAACAGGCACAAATCCGACTTGAGTTCTACTCAGTAGTTGCAGGAGAAATACACACGATACCAGCGCGACGTAATATGGTTTACAGTTCCAGTACTTGTGGCTCCCATCAATGCAACATGCAGAATAAGGTTATGAAACATGAAGAATACTTAACAAGAATATAAATAACCAGACCAAACAGCTCGAACGTATAACAGAGAGTTGTATAGTGTGTAGGGCTCTTAAACAAAAGGTAACTATATTGTTGTAATCTCTTTGTGTAGTCTTCCAGAATGTGGATTCGTGGTAGACGAGGCGGCGTCATAGAGCTTTAGACGTATATTCACGTGACGATCAGAGGATCAAGTGAGTGAAATTAAGGTGGTAAAAGTTAGTGTTATAAATTTAAATGTAGGTTCTCATTAGCAAATTTTATTGTTTACAATTGCCTGCGTATTTTACTATGTTCTTGCTGTACGTATCCTTCTGCTCTACCGTCGCAATTAGTGAACAAAGATGCATCACAAACGTTATATACAAAACGGATCACAGACAATGTCTATGTTTTTCGAGTCATATATCTACTGACTTTTTTCAGCTTTCTTCATATGTTGTGTACAACACAGTGCGCGAACAACAATCTGGTGTTTATACAGTTTGCACACCTTCACATTCTTCCCCTTTCAGGTGCGGGGTTCATCATTCCTAGGTGCCTTATCATTATTCTTGTCAACCAAGCTATATTTTGTTAAGTGTGCCCCATTAAAACATTCTGTACCATTTTCATTCGTGTGCCTCTCACTTCCCTATCTCTATTTGATATATTATTTTTTGACAAACGTCTATAGCATCACATTTCACATTCGTTATTGGATACAATTATGGTCTGCTTACTTAATATACCATCTGTTTAACAAAGCTAAGTCAGTTGTCTAAAGTTTTCTTCTGTTAGACATATGGCATCCTAGCCGAATAAGCGATAGTAAAATCAAACCATCTACAGGGCCATGCTGTTGGGCGCGTCAGGAAGAGGAAGGCAGGCGAAGAAATACCACCGTCTGATGACCGCGAGCGCAGACACACTGAGCAGCGTCGCCGTCGCCGCAAGAGACGTCAGAATAAACTGGTCGCTGCGCCGCAGGAGGGCCCTGCTGGGGTAAGTCAGCGTCATTACTGCCATGAAGAGCAAGCACGGAGAGACGGGTTGACAGGTTGAGAGCTACGAAACAACATCTACTTCTTAAACTGCACGCACTGCAGAATCAGCCACTCTGCCAGATCATGCCTATCGAGAATTTCTGACGCTCCAGACATGTCCCCTCGACTATAAATTCAGGAAGGACAATTTAAGAGATTCACTTTATTACAATAAAATGACAGATTGGTTACAAGATAATGATGTAAATCTTGGGTCATACGGATAGGTATTGTTGTGGGACAGTAACGACCGATGCAAAATATCCACGAGTTTGTATTATAACACTTGTGTGAAACACTGCAGCTTCAAACAGCTTATGTGCACAAATTATAGACCTTCAGCTGTGCGAGTCACAACTGGCCAGTGACTACTGCCAGTCGGAGACACATCCATCCATCAGTATCGCAGATTTGGGGTAATGGTGTAAGACTAGCGAACGGCTTCCAGTATCGACGAATTCATTGTAGATGTAGTTCGAAGTGTGGAATGACGGGGAATGAAAACGTTTGACTCATTCTAAACGCAAGTATGCCGATAACCGTTGTATATGATTTATGTAAACACGGAGAACCGGAATTAGATTGGCCGACGTGAATTTAACTGAGCACATACTGATTTCGCGTAGTGAGTCTTAAGAAACTCGACCCATCACCTGGTTGAAGTTTCTTGTGGAAATACCATTTTCGTTCAGCTTGTCTCTTACAGCGACATGAAATATCGCCTATGTATCAGACTGGAGAGCTGAACTGCTCAATTGGTTGGCTCAGCAAAGGGTGAGCTTAAGTACCTCTAGCTCCAATTTGATTGCGTCTTTAGCTATTTGCTAGCAAGGAAAGAGAAAGTTAGCTGCACGGTAACTATAAATGGCAGTATCATACGGTCACCCACCCAGTCCCAAACTGAGCACAAATACTTATGCCAGGACATACCACATCAAAGAGAAAACTGCCATGTATGTAAAGATATAGGTATAAGTGATATTAGCCCAGACTGTTAGCGGTGCTGAACACTTGAGCAGGATACACTGGTACGAAACATGAATATCAATGACGTCCCATACACCATCAGTGGCACTTATGAGACAGTAGGGAACCAATAAAGCACTCGGAATCAATTACAACAATTCGGCGATTTATGCCTACAAGGAAGTAGTGACTCATCTAACGTACACGGTAGAAGTGTAGTGACTACCTTAACATAGCAGAGAACTTGGCCAGAATTAGTCGAAGTTAATCAGACTTCGAATACATTCCAACTGTATTAATGAAATCCTTTGTGACTGACACAAATGGCATACCGGGAACAACTTAAGTTTCTTGTAACATATTTGACGCATGAACAGCATCAGTGCAGTCTTTTCTGGCTTATTACAATCCCATCAACAATTCTTCACGTGATGAGATAAGCGTGAGTTTGCAACTACATAACTTAGCCAGACTACTTGTGTGAAATAACAGTCGGCGACTTTTAATTGAAAGTAATGCTTTTTCTCGCACAAGATTCTGCATAATAATGTAAATAAAATTACGTTTTCGTTAGGAAGCTCCCTAAGTGAGGTTACGATGAAGCCATCGACATATCTCTGTGGATGTCAGAAGTATCTGTACCGGGTGACCTTACCGATAAACAAATCGTTTCCTATAGGACCACACGAGTTCAGTTAAAGGTTATTGGGCAGCGCAGAAATTAATAAATTGAATTTGTTTAGCAAATTTTGGTCATAACGGCGTTATAAGACGATGAATACAGTGTTTATGGTACTACTGAATGAAGCAATGGTTACTATGGGGCTGTACATATAACACTTCGCTACATACGTCATGTTAAACATAAGCGCACACGAAAAGAAAACTATTACGTTCATTAAGTGTTAACTTACTTTATACTGTAATTAAAATACCCACACCTTGGCAAATATTGGTTCATTAGTTCAGGGGAAAGAACCAAGTTCGCAGAAGTCCCACAGTGCTTCCCGAAAATTAATCATATATGAAAGAAGTACAGACCCATTGTCTTGACTGAGTACATGTTGTGTTCGAGATTGCCAGTTAACTCTACTGAACGGTGGAAGTCGTAATGTCAGCCGGAAATCTTTACGTACAGCCTGCAACTCGGTTAGTGGACGCCGCTGTCGCTCACCATACTTAGCGTTACCTGTGGCCGCGGGCGGCTGCCGTAGTGGCTGCAGCACACTCTGTCATCTGACCTCTACTGAAGGCTGCCTCCCTCAGCTGATGTGTCCACTGGCGAGTCTCTGATCGAAGTTTGCTCTACAGAGCGTTCCCAATAAGAATCAGAAATTTTATTTACTTTTCGGAGTGTGCGTGGTTTCGGATAATCAATGACTGTTACTATTTGAGTACCAGAGAGTCACAGTCATCGTAACAGCGTAGAAATCTCCCTTCCCTATTTAGATTAACATAATAAACCAGTCATAGGTTCATTGTGGTGGAGCTGAGCGACGGGCAACTTTTGACTCTCACCATCTCTCCTATATCACGTTCAGCCAATCAGGCCTTCTCCATGTAGACACATGCGAGTTCTGTTCTTCCATTCCAGCAATTATTTGCATTATCCTATGTCAGTGCACGCAAGTTTCTTAGCAGAGTCAACAAAATTTCAGTTAGCTTCGCAGCAGTCTGTCATCTCTGGGATCCGTGCTGTTAAGCAGATAAGATCCAATGGTCTTTCGTCCCACTCCAATCTTACCTTTTCACCGTTGTGGGCCTCAAGTTCCCAGAACATGGGAACATAACCTGTAGCTGCTAACTCACGATGTGCCTCCTCTGCGCCAGTGGACACGCCAAGATAAAACGTACAAATCAGCTTTCCATCGTTTAGGATGCAGACACAGACGGTGCCTCTGCCGTGGAGCTCACGCCATATGCTCTATTCTGTGGTCTGATACCGACACACGCTCCCTTCTTCTGATGGCCTGTGTTGTACATGCAGTCAGTAGGATTCGCCGCTACTCATTTAAACAATCGCCCAGATTCAGGAAAAAATGTAAAAAGCTAGTGTTAGATACGAAAATCACTGACGTCAGTTTCAACAAAAATTCTTATTTCTTGCTGGGAATTGATTTAGATTCGTTGGGTTAGTGAAGTTATCGGAGTCTGACTGTGGCACCAGACAGGGTTTACGAAAACGTTTGCACAATACCCTGGTTTGAGGTACGTGCTTACTTAACTGCGTATTTGGCATACATAAGTTTATGCTGTACTGTGGTAAGTAGTAAAGAAGAAACCTTCACGAACGTTGCCTACAAAACACGAAGCGAAACATGTCTGATGTGGTTAGATCTATCGCTTAAGAGGCTGGTCTCATTCTTCTGTGTGAGCTAAACTCTCTATGTCTTCTCGCACATTATGCACTGCTTCGGTAGTATATTGTTTCTTATATTCCAATCTAGGGACATCGTCTCAGCTTTTCCTATCAAGAGCCTGCGTAACTATTCATGGATGTGTTAGAAATAGTCGTGTCAACCTTCCACTAATCATCGACCTTTCATTCTCGTATCCCACAGTTCTCTACGTTATTTAATAACTTAGTTTTTAAATGACGCATTATTATAGCCTACATTCAACAGCTGCTAATTTAATATATAATATGTTTAAGAATGCGAAGTGAAGTACATAAAGCTTTATGTATGACTGATACACGCCATCCTAGCTGAGTAAGTAAATATAAGATCAAACCACCCACAGGTCCACGTTATCGGGCGCTTCAAAGTGAATAACGTCGAAGAAGATAATCCACCGTTTAAGAATCAAGACACCGACCTGCCTACACAAAGAGAGATATGCTCCGAGGAACGAGATATGATACTGGTCGATGCGCCGCAGGAGGGCCCCAGTGAGGTTAGTCGACTTATTACTAACATTAAGAGTATGCGAGTGTGAGCGATGTGGAAACAGCTGCGTCTCTGACTGTACACATTGCAGAATTAGCCACGTAGGCAGGTGATATCAATCGAGAAAATCTCATGATTTGCACATATCTCTCATATCTCTATGACTGTAAAATGCAGTTGTCCCTCATCTTTACGTGAAGTATTAACAGACGGATTCACCATATTAGAATCCAATAATATAGCAATCGTTGGTTCGAAGACACAAATGTAAATATAAAGTACAACTCAGGGAATGTAAGAGTTCGTTGTAAAACTGTCACGGGTTCGTCAAATATTACTTGTGTGACAGTCGCTAGCCTACAACGATTGTGAGTTCGCCAACTGTAGAACTCCGTCATGACGAGTCTCAACGGTCCGAAGGCTGCTACCAGTCGGAGACACATCCGTTTAGCAGTACTTCACGTACCAGGCAATGCTGCAATATCAGCAGCTGAACTTCAGTTTGGGACAAAGTCGTAATTGACCTAGTGCAGCTTATGGCATTTTCTGTGGAACACCATTTATGATTGGCTTGTCTCTTACAGAGATGTAAGACATCGGCAAAATATCCTACTGAATCATAGCTGAAAAATTATACGGTTGCTAGTGAGGGTAAGAACGTCTGGCTACAGTGCGATTGCTGCCGTTGTCATTTGCTATCAATGATAGCGGAAGTCCTTTACATGCTGCTGTGTAATGCAAATCTGGACCACAGCAGCATACACTCGTCTAGTCAGTCACACCTTCAACAGTCACATTAGCGCAAAGAAAAATCACAATAAAAGGCAAAACGTCCTATGTACTTATATACAAATAAGTACAATTAGGCAAACCTCTTAGGGGAGAAGAGCACTTCTGCGTGCTACGTAGGAATCAGTGGATGTGAAACCATCGACTGGGAATAATTGACGCCATGAATACCACCAAAGAACATTTGGAACGGTAGAGGACGGATAAGGCAGTCACAACAGCTACAACACTTCAATGATTGTTGCCTACAAGAAGGTTATTATATCCCACCTACCACGGATGGTTGAAATGGTATAATTACTACATCTAGTAATTGATAACGGTACTTTGTCACGATCTCTTGAAACAACTGAGCAGGATATATTCTGCCTCATAAACATTCCATCTGTGTAAATAAATGATCGTCTGACACCTAAAGAACATTATCATCTCTCTTCCCACGCTGCTCACACAATGAGAGCACAATTCGATCCAGTTTCGTGAGCTCTCCTTTGCACTTTTACGACACTTCTTCGAACATAGAAACAAACGTGATCTTGTGAAAGGATTGTCAGTCCATACTATCAATTTAACTTTATAAGAAGTGCCGTGGGCCTGGTTATGAGAAAGTATTACTGTCTCTCATTGAGGCGAATGATAGGTTTCCCACGTGTCTCCATACAGGTGCTGCTAGAGACACCATGTCCACATTAGTTTTCAACACCATATTAATTAAGTTTTGGAACCAAAAAGATAATTAACAGGGTATTACCACATCCTTAATGGATGTTAGCCTACAAAGTGGAATTACTTTGTTTTCTGCAGATATAGGCTGCTTTAGAATTAAGCTGATTAAGTTAAAGCTAGAACAATAGTGAGGATTATACTCTGTTCCAGATTGAGCAACAAGTTTAAGGTAAAGCGTACAAATTATGATTTGATGTATTAATAAACATTTACTTTGACACAGCTGTCGCGGATTGACAAAAAATTTACTCATATGTGGAGGTTAACAGAGCAGCGTGTGCGAGATACACTATGTGATCAAAAGTATCCCAACATCTGGTTGAAAATGACTTACAAGTTCATGGCGCTCTCCATCGGTATGCTGCAATTGAATGTGGTGTTGGCCAACACTTAGCCTTGTTGACAGCTTCCACTCTTGCAAGCATATGTTAAATCAGGTGCTGGAAGGTTTCTTGGGGAATGGCGGCCCATTCTTAACGGAGTGTTGCACTGAGGAGAGGTATCGATGTCGTTGGGTGAGGGCTGACACGAAGTCGGCGTTCCAAAACATCCCAAAGGAGTTCTATAGGATTTAGGTCAGGACTCTGTGCAGGCCAGTCCATTACGAGGATGTGCATTATGAACAGGTGTTTGATCGTGTTGAAAGATGCAATCGCCATCCCCGAGTTGTTCTTCAACAGTGAGAAGCAAGAAGGTGCTTAAAACATCAATGTAGGCTTGTGCTGTGATAGTGCCACGCAAAACAACAAGGAGTGGAAGCCCTCTCCATGAGAAAAACGACCATACCCTAACACCACCGACTCCGAATTTTACTCTGGTAGATGACGTTCACCGGGCATTCACCATACCCACAACCTGCCATCGGATGGTCACACTGTGTACCGTGATTCATCACTCCACACAACGTTCTTCCACTGTTAAATCGTCCAATGTTTACTCTCCTTACACCAAGCGAAGCGTCGTTTGGCATTTACCGGCGTAATGTATGGCTTATGAGCAGCCGCTCCGCCATGAAATCCAAGTTTTCTCACCTCCCGCCTGTCATAGTACTGGCAGTGGATCCTGATGCAGTTTGAAATTCCTGTGTGATGGTGTGGATAGTGTCAGCCTTCCTCAACTGTCGGCGGTCTCTGTCAAACAAATTAGGCCGGGATGTAACCTTTTGTGCTGTACGTGTTCCTTCACGTTTCCACTTCCCTGTCACACCGGAAAAGCCGACCTAGGAATGTTTAGGAGTGTCTAAATGTCTCATACAGACGTATGACACAAGTGACACCCACTCACCTGACCATGTTCGAAATTCGTGAGTTCTGCGGAGCGCCCCATTCTACTCTCTCACGATGTCTAATGACAACTGAAGTCGCTGACATGGAGCGCCTGGCAGTAGGTGTCAGCACAATGCACCTGGAAAACGTATGTTTTTGGGATGTCCGGATACTTTTGATCACACAGTGTATCTGCACTTCTCCCATCACATGTAGCACAGGCTAATTACTCAAACATGTACCAATTTATAGCGTCTTGCCATTAGTTTTGAAAACTTATCATGATCTCCTTCTTTTTCTTTGGTCGTTAACTATCAGGTTGGCTATCAGCAGCTTGCCAAGCATTTCTGTCTCCGGCCCTTTTGTTGAGTGCAGTATAGGTGGTGCAATTTGTGTCGTCCATGTTAGGGTTGATATATACTAGACTGTTTGTCTCCTGTGTTCTTCCTTTTTGCTGTCCTTTCAGCAACACCTTTAGTAACACCATAATGTCTCAGCATATGGGTGACACATGTGGCGTTCAATAAGCTTTAGGAGACATAGCTGCACGTTATCTACCCTGCAGTGCACCAGTTCATTTAATTAGTTCTTTTCACAGAAAATCTGGAGCCTTCTGCGATAGAACCACATCTCGAAGACTATCAGTGTTGTTTTCTTTTTTTTTTTTCTTCTTTTTTCTCCTCGATTGTCCATGTGTCACATCTGTACAGCGGCACACTCCACACAAAATCTTTATGAGGTCTTTCCTCAGGTACTGGGCTATGAAACGAGATGTTTAAGGTTCCTGCTCTTGCTGAAAGCAGCTGTTGCCTGGTTTATTTGGCTTTCAATATTCTTCCTTGATCCGCCTGAATGTGGTTTTAATCCGTAGGAAGCAAAACGATTCTACAGTCTCCAGTCCCTCATTGTTAAGTGAGCACTGAGCAACGGTATTTTGACTACTCATCAAGATTGTTGTCTCAACTTTATTAATTTGCATGTTAGGATGAAATGGGGCTGACTTTCATCTGCATCTCGTTTCTGTAGTTCCGCACATTCACTACACACTGTAGTATCATCAGAAAATCTCAACATGCAAGCACTTGTTTTGTCGAAGAGGTGTATTTCACACCAGTGAAGCTGCAAAAGTGCCCAAAGGTCTGAAGGTGAGCACTTTACAGCCCATATTTACAGAAAATTGTTTTCGTGATTTAGGCCATACTTACGCCCCTCAAAATATAGAAGGCAGGACGAGATTTTGTTACACTATCGAAGATGAAGTGCTCATAGCTGCATTCTAGAGCCCATGTTTAGTAGATGGTTAAGTTTCGTATCGTTTCTATCATACACCTGAATACTGACCATTCCTCCTACGACACTCTGCTGCATTCTTGGCTCTTGCTTAGTCTTTTCTCAGGTATTAGCCGTAACCCGAGTATTGCTTCTCGTGTGCCTACAGCTCCTCTAAAGACAAATTGATCTTCCGTATTTTGTACACCTATCCTTTCTTCAGTCCGCGTTACAATGATAAGAGGTCAAGATCTGGGTGTCGTGTGTTCTCAACTTGAGGGTGCTGCATTGTTCACATTTGTTTGCAGATTCCTTCTTTTGTGTTGGCGCTGTAACTATTCTTCAAAGTCTTTTCGGTGTGCCCTGGATTCGAACGTAATTTGTATGAAATGGAACAGTTCTTCATGTAGCTGTTGTCTAGCAGCCCTGTCGCGTTCTGCTGGGTTATCACCATCTTCAGTGGCTTTCCCATGTTTTAGCTGCTTGACTACGAGATAAAATTGATCACGCGGGAAACAAACTCCCTTCTCTACCGGAATGCTTGCCTTAGCGTTTTCCTGTTCCTTATCTTCACTATTTCTCTCATAGGCCTTTACAAAGGCATTGTTTCCACCATTGTAGTACATCTTTATGTTCATAGAAAAAGAACCACATGAGGGCGTAGCAAGTAGCTTGAAATACATTCAAGGGTTACGAAAATATACACCACTTATTGAAACAGATATAACACATCCACATAGCGGCAGAGTGAATATATCCCGGCTGTTACACCAAACATCGTGCGCAACATAAAACAAAAAATTACAACAGCCGTGTTATCAAATACCATGACAATAATAGTCTAGCATAATCAATTAGAGAAGATTAGGAAAATGAAAGTGGATTGAATTTTAGAAGGGTAATGAAGCTATAGAATGTAGAGTTATAGGAACTGCTGTTTTATTACCTACGGTGAGTTAGCCCCTGCTACCAGAATGCACCACGATAGAAATGTTTCCGCTTGAAGCTATATCCATGGAGTCTAGGCCTCTCTTCTTCTATGAATAACATCAATACGGCCATTTCCCCGTGGTAAGTAACGGCTAGGCAACTGTTAGAAAATCTTCACGTTGTGGTGTTGTTGATGATGCGGTTTCCCATTTGAAGTAAAATGAGATGCAGGTTCCCACGGTAGTCTATCCTGTGACAGGCTCTTTGCTTCTCCGTAAGTGCAGCAACCGACATTCATTTCAATCTGCTTACTGTGTTCAAGTCTTCCTCTACCTGTAAAAATCTTACAACCCTTCCATCTCCCCACTCACCCTCTCCGATCACCCTGTTAACAACATAAGATCCTATGATACCGCACGATGCATACTACAAACTGATCCCAGCTTTTCGTCGAATTGTGTGATAAAAGACTTTTTCCTCCATTTCGATTCATTTCCTCCTCGCAAGCTACACGCTGTACCCAGTTTATCTTCAGTACTCTCCTGGAGAACTATATCAGAGCTATATATTCCATTCTTTCTGAACTATCTTCAGCGTTCCACTCATGTACATGGCTGCACTACAGACAAATACCTCGAGAGAAGACTACCTAGAACTGAAATTTATGTTATAGGTTAACTAATCTCTGCTTTTCAAAAACGTCTTTCTTGCTATTGACATCCTGATGTTTACATGTCCTCTACTTTGCTAATAATCTGTTGCTTTTGCCCAAACAACAAACCTCAGTTTACTTCCCTTAGTGTCATTTGTTAATACTTTTCCACCTTCAACTCCTAATTCAATTCTACCACATTTTACTATCCTACTTTTACTTCTGCTAGTATTCATTTATAGTTTTTTTTTCAAGACATTACTCATTTCGTTCAACTGATAATCAAAGGAAATTGGTGTATCTTACAGAACTGTAATGTCATGAACTCAAAGTTTTATTTCTTCTCGCTGACCTTCAATCCCCATACCTAATTTCTGTCTACTCTCCATTCTGCTTGCTGAATTGCTAGGTTAAAAACGTATCTCACTCCCGTCCTAGCTGATGTGTGCATGACATATCATGAGACCTTTATAATTGCACTTTGTTTTATGCACAAGTTTTGGACAACATCACTCCCTGTATTTTATCACTGTGACCCTCAGAAATTGAATTCCTACCGATTTTCTTTTGCCTTGCAGCAATCTGTCTTCAGAGTCTTAAGGTCGGAAATGACTTACTCGTCCCCATACTTCCGCGGAACCTCCGCTACTGATGTCTTCATTAATTCGTATTAGATTTCTCGTGACTTAACTTTGAAACTTGTAAGCATTTGGTCTGTCTGGGAATGGGATTATTAGATGTTTTTGAAAGTCTGGGTGTATTTCACCAGCTTAGGATATTTTACATATCACTTGGAACAGCTTTTTCAGGTTCCCTACCAGTGATCTTAACAATTTTGAAACACTGTAGCGTACGCCAAGAGTGTTTCTTCGAATTGGGTCTTTTACTGCTGTGTGAAACTCTTTTTAGTGTACCATATTTCACTTCGAATCTTCATTCACTTCCTTTTTTAAGTTGGTTTATTTTGTAGGACCCATTCATACGTTAAATCCAGCTTTCAGACTTCCGTCCTTTCGTTCGTAATGGCTTGCCAGGTAAGCGTTTGATATTTATGGATCTGAATCTCGCTCCTCTAACGGTTTCCTTAATTTTCCCATATATGGTATCTAACTTTCAGATTGTTACACACGCTTCTATTGTTTCGCATTTCTTCTGCATCCAGCCTTGTTTTCATGTTTTCTGCTTACTGCAAAACTTATTTTTACATTTGAGGCTTCATTTCCTGTTTTTCTTTTTTAATTTTCTTCTTTAAACAGTTACGAGCAGCATCTGGTGAATTAGGCAAGAATTCTATTGGGAATTATCTTTTTGCCCATTTGATTTTCTACTGCCCTTTCTATTTCATGTGTTAAAGTTTTCCATTCGTTTTCTAATGCAATGCTTCCCCTTTCTCAGTGGGTTTTGGACTTACCTCTGACCATTTTTCCGGATTTCAATCTTTCTGCAGCTTTTTCAAATTCAATTAGCCGTTTGTATCCAACGAAGTATGGATATAGTCCATAACTGCTCCTGGAAAAAAAATTAGTTTAAAATCTCGTTTTCAAATCGCTGTCTCGTTAATCACAATCTGAGCGGCTTTGAAAACATAGGGAATAAGAGCAAATGGGGAATTCTGTGTCATTTGCGATTCCCCAAACCACATAACGCTTGTAACTGACACAGTTCTTCGTCAGGTGGCAGTATTATTTTCCGAGTCTATACTAGCACTACCCCCCCCACCCCCCCCCCCCCCCATGAACCATGGACCTTGCCGTTGGTGGGGAGGCTTGCGTGCCTCAGCGATACAGATAGTCGTACCGTAGGTACAACCACAACGGAGGGGTATCTGTTGAGAGGCCAGACAAACGTGTGGTTCCTGAAGAGGGGCAGCAGCCTTTTCAGTAGTTGCAAGGGCAACAGTCTGGATGATTGACTGATCTGGCCTTGTAACAATAACCAAAACGGCCTTGCTGTGCTGGTACTGCGAACGGCTGAAAGCAAGGGGAAACTACGGCCGTAATTTTTCCCGAGGGCATGTAGCTTTACTGTATGATTAAATGATGATGGCGTCCTCTTGGGTAAAATATTCCGGAGGTAAAATAGTCCCCCATTCGGATCTCCGGGCGGGGACTACTCAAGAGGATGTCGTTATCAGGAGAAAGAAAACTGGCGTTCTACGGATCGGAGCGTGGAATGTCAGATCCCTTAATCGGGCGGGTAGGTTAGAAAATTTAAAAAGGGAAATGGATAGGTTAAAGTTAGATATTGTGGGAATTAGTGAAGTTCGGTGGCAGGAGGAACAAGACTTTTGGTCAGGTGACTACAGGGTTATAAACACAAAGTCAAATAGGGGTAATGGAGGAGTAGGTTTAATAATGAATAGGAAAATAGGAATGCGGGTAAGCTACTACAAACAGCATAGTGAACGCATTATTGTGGCGAAGATAGATACGAAGCCCACACCTACTACAGTAGTACAAGTTTATATGCCAACTAGCTTTGCAGATGACGAAGAAATTGAAGAAATGTATGATGAAATAAAAGAAATTATTCAGATAGTGAAGGGAGACGAAAATTTAATAGTCATGGGTGACTGGAATTCGAGTGTAGGAAAAGGGAGAGAAGGAAACGTAGTAGGTGAATATGGATTGGGGCTAAGAAATGAAAGAGGAAGCCGCCTGGTAGAATTTTGCACAGAGCACAACTTAATCATAGCTAACACTTGGTTTAAGAATCATGATAGAAGGTTGTATACATGGAAGAACCCTGGAGATACTAAAAGGTATCAGATAGATTATATAATGGTAAGACAGAGATTTAGGAACCAGGTTTTAAATTGTAAGACATTTCCAGGGGCAGATGTGGTCTCTGACCACAATCTACTGGTTATGACCTGTAGATTAAAACTGAAGAAACTGCAAAAAGGTGGGAATTTAAGGAGATGGGACCTGGATAAACTGAAAGAACCAGAGGTTGTACAGAGTTTCAGGGAGAGCATAAGGGAACAATTGAAAGGAATGGGGGAAAGAAATACAGTAGAAGAAGAATGGGTAGCTCTGAGGGATGAAGTAGTGAAGGCAGCAGACGATCAAGTAGGTAAAAAGAAAAGGGTTAGTAGAAATCCTTGGGTAACAGAAGAAATATTGAATTTAATTGATGAAAGGAGAAAATATAAAAATGCAGTAAATGAAGCAGGCAAAAAGGAATACTAACGTCTCAAAAATGAAATCGACAGGAAGTGCAAAATGGCTAAGCAGGGATGGCTAGAGGACAAATGTAAGGATGTAGAGGCTTATCTCACTAGGGGTAAGATAGATATTGCCTACAGGAAAATTAAAGAGACCTTTGGAGATAAGAGAACCACATGTATGAACATCAAGAGCTCAGATGGAAACCCAGTTCTAACCAAAGAAGGGAAAGCAGAAAGGTGGAAAGAGTATATAGAGAGTCTATACAAGGGCGATGCACTTGAGGACAATATTACGGAAATGGAAGAGGATGTAGGTGAAGATGAAATGGGAGATACGATACTGCGTGAAGAGTTTGACAGAGCACTGAAGGACCTGAGTCGAAACAAGGCCCCCGGAGTAGACAACATTCCATTGGAACTACTGACGGCCTTGGGAGAGCCAGTCCTGACAAAACTCTACCATCTGGTGGGCAAGATGTATGAAACAGGCGAAATACCCTCAGACTTCAAGAAGAATATAATAATTCCAATCCCGAAGAAAGCAGGTGTTGACAGATGTGAAAATTACCGAACAATCAGTTTAATAAGCCACAGCTGCAAAGTACTAACACGAATTCTTTACAGACGAATGGAAAAACTAGTAGAAGCCGACCTCGGGAAAGATCAGTTTGGATTCCGTAGAAATACTGGAACACATGAGGCAATACTGACCTTATGACTGATCTTAGAAGAAAGATTAAGGAAAGGCAAACCTACGTTTCTAGCATTTGTAGACATAGAGAAAGCTTTTCACAATGTTGACTGGAATACTCTCTTTCAAATTCTAAAGGTAGCAGGGGTAAAACACAGGGAGCGAAAGGCTATTTACAACTTGTACAGAAACCAGATGGCAGTTATAAGAGTTGAGGGACATGAAAGGGAAGCAGTGGTTGGGAAGGGAGTAAGACAGGGTTGTAGCCTCTCCCCGATGTTATTCAATCTCTATATTGAGCAAGCAGTGAAGGAAACAAAAGAAAAATTTGGAGTAGGTATTAAAATCCATGGAGAAGAAATAAAAACTTTGAGGTTCGCCGATGACATTGTAATTCTGTCAGAGACAGCAAAGGACTTGGAAGAGCAGTTGAACGGAATGGATGGTGTCTTGAAGGGAGGATATAAGATGAACATCAACAAAAGCAAAACGAGGATAATGGAATGTAGTCGAGTTAAGTCGGGTGATGCTGAGGGTATTAGATTAGGAAATGAGACACTTAAAGTAGTAAAGGAGTTTTGCTATTTGGGGAGCAAAATAACTGATGATGGACGAAGTAGAGAGGATATAAAATGTAGACTGGCAATGGCAAGGAAAGCGTTTCTGAAGAAGAGAAATTTGTTAACATCGAGTATAGATTTAAGTGTCAGGAAGTTATTTCTGAAAGTATTTGTATGGAGTGTAGCCATGTATGGAAGTGAAACATGGACGGTAAATGGTTTGGACAAGAAGAGAATAGAAGCTTTTGAAATGTGGTGCTACAGAAGAATGCTGAAGATTAGATGGGTAGATCACATAACTAATGAGGAAGTATTGAATAGGATTGGGGAGAAGAGAAGTTTGTGGCACAACTTGACCAGAAGAAGGGATCGGTTGGTAGGACATGTTCTGAGGCATCAAGGGATCACCAATTTAGTATTGGAGGGCAGCGTGGAGGGTAAAAATCATAGGGGGAGACCAAGAGATGAATACACTAAGCAGATTCAGAAGGATGTAGGTTGCAGTAGGTACTGGGAGATGAAGAAGCTTGCACAGGATAGAGTAGCATGGAGAGCTGCATCAAACCAGTCTCAGGACTGAAGACCACAACAACAACAACTACTAGCACTACAGAAGGCGAAAAGACCGGCATACGTAAAATTTGTATCCCGTACTTCAGTTGACGTATACAGGTCAACTAAAGTACGGTATACTGGTGCTAGCTACACGAAAAAAGCGACATATGTAACATTGAATTTAATTACCTTTATAGGTCAGTTGAAGTTCAGAATACACATGTTATAATTTCCGTTATTTCCCATTCGCTAATACTAATTAGCATCAGCTAAGGGCCTGAGTTCACCTATATAGCTCAACTGAAGAATGGGATACAAATGTCACTGTTATTGGTTTTCTTGTCGTCAATAGCAAGCGTGTGATAAATTTCAGTCGATACTGTTAGTATCGAAGCCAAAAATAAGTTGTCTATCACACTTCAGTTGACATACATGGGTCAACAGCTTGCCAATGTTACGTACGTAGATTTCCTCGTTTACGTTAGCACTAGTATCTTATTCTTCAGTTGACCTATATACTAAATAGAAGATTTCGAGATACAGCTCATATATATGTCAACTGAGGTATTCTACACTACCACCACTTCTGTCTTTCTTTTCCGTTTATTTTTTACAGACCACTAGGACTCAAACAAGCGATATCCTTAAGATTATGGTAGAAATATTACTGGACGTTAAATATGTCTACCACCTGTTTTTCTCTCCTGCATCCCTTAGTTTATAAACACTTGTCTCAGCTGTTAAATCTATGTAGTAAATCATCTCTGGCAAATTCTGACGTCATTGGTCAGAGCCGACGGGTTGCATCCCGTTCTTCAGTAGGCCCGAAACTTTTTAGTTATAGACATGCTGCTAGTATGAGGACCTCAGCGATACATTATTGTGCAGTCGGTGATAATGGAAGACCCTCTTTTTCATACCATACATCGTCATCAGCTTCTAATGCCAAGCTTTAATTATATTACAATAGCTTACTCCCTGTTAAATATTATCTCTACTATTCATTTAATGAATTTCTTTTGAATGTGACATAAAATTGTGACGTTCCATATAAACCTTTTGTTCACCGCAATGTCTGAAAACTCTTACCCATTAATATTTCATAATGTAAGTTCTAGAGTATAATGTTGTTTCTAGTTTAACCAAGCACCTAACACTATCTTCGTTGCCTAGGTGGATGGTGCCAAGATGGATCAAGAGGAGGAGATAGTAGCTGAGTGTCTCATCAGTGCTGTCAAGTTGGATTTGGAAGAGGAGGCAGCCGAGAGTCTCATGGGTGCTGCCAAGATGGGCGAAGTGTCTGGAGAGATTGAGAAAGGGGCACATGAGGTTCTTGTGGATGCCGCTAACATTGATCCAGTATGTGGAGATGAGGATGAAGGGGCAGCTAAGGGTCTCGTGAACGCTGCAAAGATGGAAGAAGCCTGTCAGGATTTAGAGGAGGAGGCAGCCGAGAGTCTGATGGGTACTGCCAAGATGGGCGAAGTGTCTGGAGAGATTGAGGAAGGGGCAGATGATAGTCTCATGGATGCTGGAGAGATTGACCCAGTATGTGTAGATGATGAGGAAGGTGTAGCTAAGGGCATTGTGAATGCTGCAAAGATGGAACAAGCCTGTCAAGATTTAGAGAAGGCGGCAACCGAGAGTCTGATGGGTGCTGCTAAGATGGGCGAAGTGTCTGGAGAGATTGAGCAAGGGGCAGATGATGGTCTCATGGATGCTGGAGAGATTGACCCAGTATTTGTAGATGAGGAAGAAGGGGCAGCTAAGGGCCTTATGAATGCTGAAAAAATGGAACAAGCCTATCAAGATTTAGAGGAGGAGGCAGCCGAGAGTCTGATGGGTGCTGCCAAGATGGGCGAAGTGTCTGGAGAGATTGAGAAAGGGCCAGATGATGGTCTCATGGATGCTGCAGAGATTGACCCAGTATGTGGAGATGAGGAGGAAGGGGCAGCTAAGGGCCTCGTGAATGCTGCAAAGATGGAACAAGCCTGTCAAAATTTAGAGGAGGAGGCAACCGAGAGTCTGATGGGTGCTGCCAAGATGGGCGAAGTGTCTGGAGAGATTGAGAAAGGGGCAGATGATGGTCTCATGGATGCTGCAAAGATTGACCCAGAATGTGGAGATGAGGAGGAAGGGGAGCTAAGGGTCTCGTGAATGCTGCCAGGGTGGAACAAACCCATCAAGATTTAGAGGAGGAGGTAGCTGAGAGTCACATGGGTGCTGGCAAGATGGTTGATGACTGTGAAGATGAGGAGGAAGGGTCAGCTGAGACTCTCGTGAATGTTGCCAAGACGGAACAAGCCCCTAGATATCTAGAGGAGGACCCAGCAGAGAGTCTCAGGGGCGCTGCCAAGATGGAGGAAGTCCGTGTAGAGGTGGAGGAGGGGGCAGCTGGGAGTCTTTGTAGCCAACTCTTGGGTACCGCTTTTACCCACTGAAAAATATGTTTGTTCTTAAAGTTCTTGTTTGTTTTCTGATTTTGTTCTATTTTTTTTGGTTTCATTTTGAGTTCTGTGTTTCGTTTTTTTGCGTTCATTTAATGTTGTTTGTGTTTATTCATTTTTCAATTTTCAATATCTATCCTTGGTTTATTTAAATCAAAAAAATAAATTTTATGTATTTCACCAATTGTTATCTTATTTTTTAGTGTACATCTGCAACAATAATAGTTGCCGAGATGAAAGTACGTTTCATTTTCCGTTTATTCTATAGCCTACTGTCTCCCTGTCGTTGCAATGAAGTCAACAGTAGACTAAACCCGGGACTCAGGCTAAGGCATTTATGAAGCTCATTTCAGTGACATTGAAAGGTCTGTGATATATACAAGATAATAATCATCAGTAAGTGCTACATTCACTTCTGTATTGCAAACATCACATAATGCCGATTTACGCAGTCTGATTTTATAGTGGCTAGAGAGTGTTAGGTAACCAGTCGTAATATCGTTGGCCCAATGTCTCTAATGACTCTGGGTAGGATCATGGCCTGGACAATTGTCCGCACTTGTCACCAATCTGTGTATTTCATGGCAGCAACACGTGTGGGAGTACGTTGGATGAAAAATGCCAAAAGAATATTGCAGAGATTGCCCTAATCTTTTCTCCCCTAAGAAGCTAACTTGTTTGTAGTAGAAGCGTACATCCTTAAATCTGAGAGTTGACAGATTTGGGACATTTTGTTTGTGGTGCTCCCTGCTTCTCCATCGAGTTTCCCTGTAGCTTGTTTAAAAATACTGTCATGACGTGCCGGAATATAAAAACTGATGTCAAGCCTCAATAGAGAGGAATTGTCTCCCATTATTTTATGGTATGAGTAGTTATATGATTCCTCGCTAATAATATGTGCGCAATAAATTGGGTTGTTCCAGTTTTCCTCTCGTTTTAACTCAGGAAAATCCCTAGAGAGGAGAAATAGAGTAGGAGTGGTGCTGTGGGGAGAAGTCCACATTCGAGCACGTATCCTTGTCTGACCAGCTTCTCATCTGCGTAGCACGGTAATATGATCCGTTCTAATGAGAAAGAAATGTATCGTAAGCCGCTCAGCTTAATTATACCACTCATTCCTATCCTCAATGAGTATTCTTGCACTATGTGCTCATCAGAAATATGTAAAAGTTATTTACGATTAATGGGCTACGAAAGTCCGTAAGTGGGCAATAGAGACTTTTTCCGTATGCTACACCAACGTGTATTATTTGAAAGCAAATGTGTGGTGGGAAAACAAAGCATACAACCTTGTAAGTACATACAGTAGGTGCATAATGTGATGTAGCATCTCAGTATGCTAAATGGTCTCATTATTATTTAATTCAGTAAAATGGATATGGAGGGGAAGTGTCTTCAGTAACTAATTGGCCGGGTTTTTAACTGGGCCGTAATACAGTCACTTTAAAAGTCTTACGAAATCAACTGGGGCACAATACGCCTACCAGAAATTGTGGGCAATCAGAACGGAGACTGAATATTTACGCACGGTACACAGAGAGAGCACACCTACCCACTGAATGTAGAACTTAAGCAAGTAACCGTAATAACAAGAAGAAGGTGAGCTCATCGGTATATCAGCGTAACAGAATGCACAACATCGCACAGGCCAAGAAAGAAGAAACCTCATCGACTATGGAGTTGTGACCACGTGCGACCGTAGAAGATAAATTTCATATACCTTACTTACAGCGACATCGTCCACCCATCGACTACAAGGCACACAAAAGATTTATATCAAATTCACAACACACGCACACTGGCTGATCTGAAAGCTATGCACAAGTAGCGGATGCCCATTGGCTGTACAGTCATGCGCACATGGCTTTTCTAAGACTATGGTATACACATTACTCACCATTTAATAGATCTTGATTCCGATAATATTCACATAGTAATATTCTTTCTCAATGTATGTTTGCACACGCATGCTGCCTTAAATGAGAGCCATTGATGAACCATGAGAGCTCACTGTATGGGTAGCCATGGCCACGTGGTACATGGAGAACCGTAGCATGCAGTTTACTGACCGTGAGATCATTCATCATTGTAAGAACGTTCACACTATAATATTTTTATAGACTACACAGGAAAACACGCAACTTACTCGGTATGAAATGTCCGAGTTAAAGTGAAAGGTAATCGTCTGTGCGGCCATCAACGATAGCCCTTGGAAGGCAATGGCTGATACGTTTCACACAAGGAAATCATCAGTTGATCCTACACAAATTGCTAGAAAAATAAGAACGGAGCACCTGTAACTAAATAATGATAACAGCAGCAGTCCTAAAGCTAAAGGCTTGGGTAAATATTCACGCACGCTGATGATTCAATGACTGCACGAAGGAAATTCCACGAGACTAAGCTGTCCCTACTGAAGTTACCAGAAGTATAAAAATTTATGTGCGTTACAACATGCCTACTATTAACAGACCTGCAGGAAAGCCATTAATCAGTTACTAAATAACTCATTGTTGTACCGTAGACAGTCATGTGAACGGGACATTCCGACGGAACTACCGCTCACTTAAAAGACGAAGATATGATGCTCATCGTGGCATACAGATGAGGCAGCATTGACTTTCTGTTCCACGGTAGAATATATTGAATCACTTCCGTGACTAACCACGGCACAACACATTTCAGACTATTGTGTATCTCCGTCGTACCTGTTTTGTTTGCATTCTTTCCTTGAAACATAGGTAGGTAACAACTTGACATTACACATGCATTTATGGATACACCAGCAAATATTCATGCTCGTGACTCACTCCACGCTATCTACATGGTAATAAAATGCTGACACATAATGGGAAAAAGGGGGGTATGTGCACCAATTAATAACTAAACCCGTTATCCACAGTCTTCCTCAAGAGGCTACTGGTTCACTGGATAGGTAAACTTATTAAAAATAGGTAGTACTGATACAATTAAAAATGAAGTAGCACTTGTATAGTGCAAGTAATACCAAAGGCCATAGTAATGTAACGGTACATATAGTAGCCTCTCAGCATTTATGTAGTATTGTAACTATCATCTTATACAGACCTAAAATTATTGGGTTAATTAATGTTTTGATTAAATGAACGTCCTCCTTCCATGAACATTGCCAAATGGTGATTTTTATCCACTGTATACAAACTCACTGTTACTGAGATACAGAACTGAGTCGGAGTTCAATACAGACTGATGTATCGAGATATTATGGTTCTGCTAGATGTTAATTATACGTTGAGTATGCCAACTGTGCTGATCCCACCTTGCTAATCGTTTAAAATTAGAGTGAGGTTGCCTGCGCGCGCCTTACCTGCACTCTTCGTCAGTTAAAACGTAAGGGGTTTTTGGGTCAGGTGTGCACACCATTCCTTCCTCTGAGGATGGTAGGTAGAGACTCCGACTGTGGCAGGTGGGGGTCATGTCCCTGCCTAAGCCGTGCCTATTCCTGTCATTTCATTATGTCTCAGTATTCCGGTCTCACGCAAGTAATTTACCAGCCATGAAAACTGAAACAGCCAGTCAGAGCACAGTATTAAACTTGCTTTTAAAACGAAACTGCCAATCGCTAACTTTGTTCTCTGTACCTTACACTAGCCACCAATTCTCCAAATTAAGTATTACCTTACCTAAATTGACTGTATTTATTAATAGACTGTGTTAAGATAGTGATAAATTTGGTGTATGTTACAATATTTCAGTGTCTAAAATTATATTATTTATCGAAATGGACATGACACTGTTGCTGATCAAAATGCAGAATTGACTATTGTACACATCTCCTGTCTGTGGTAATTAACCAATTACGAAAGGATATTGGTATTCCTATTTAAACCTACTTGAGGCAATGAACTCTCTGTACAATGATCGAATGTTCATCTACATCTACATCTACATTTATACTCCGCAAGCCACCCAACTGTGTGTGGCGGAGGGCACTTTACGTGCCACTGTCATTACCTCCCTTTCCTGTTCCAATCGCGTATGGTTCGCGGGAAGAACGATTGTCTGAAAGCCTCCGTGCGCGCTCTAATCTCTCTAATTTTACATTCGTGATCTCCTCGGGAGGTAGAAGTAGGGGGAAGCAATATATTCGATACCTCATCCAGAAACGCACCCTCTCGAAACCTGGCGAGCAAGGTACACCGCGATGCAGAGCGCCTCTCTTGCAGAGTCTGTCACTTGAGTTTATTAAACATCTCCGTAACGCTATCACGGTTACCAAATAACCCTGTGACGAAACGCGCCGCTCTTCTTTGCATCTTCTCTATCTCCTCCGTCAACCCGATCTGGTACGGATCCCACACTGATGAGCAATACTCAAGTATAGGTCGAACGAGTGTTTTGTAAGCCACCTCCTTTGTTGATGGACTACATTTTCTAAGCACTCTCCCAATGAATCTCAACCTGGTACCCGCCTTACCAACAATTAATTTTATATGATCATTCCACTTCAAATCGTTCCGCACTCATACTCCCAGATATTTTACAGAAGTAATTGCTACCAGTGTTTGTTCCGCAACCATATAATCATACAATAAAGGATCCTTCTTCCTATGTATTCGCAATACATTACATTTGTCTATGTTAAGGGACAGTTGCCACTCCCTGCACCAAGTGCCTATCCGCTGCAGATCTTCCTGCATTTCGCTACAATTTTCTAATGCTGCAACTTCTCTGTATACTACAGCATCATCCGCGAAAAGCTGCATGGAACTTCCGACACTATCTACTAGGTCATTTATATATATTGTGAAAAGCAATGGTCCCATAACACTCCCCTGTGGTACGCCAGAGGTTACTTTAACGTCTGTAGACGTCTCTCCATTGAGAACAACATGCTGTGTTCTGTTTGCTAGAAACTCTTCAGTCCAGCCATACAGCTGTTCTGATATTCCGTAGGTTCTTGCTTTGTTTATCAGGCGACAGTGCGGAACTGTATCGAACGCCTTCCGGAAGTCAAGAAAAATAGCATCTACCTGGGAGCCTGTATCTAATATTTTCTGGGTCTCATGAACAAATAAAGCGAGTTGGGTCTCACACGATCGCTGTTTCCGGAATTCATTTTGATTCCTACATAGTAGATTCTGGGTTTCCAAAAACGACATGATACTCGAGCAAAAAACATGTTCTAAAATTCTACAACAGATCGACGTCAGAGATATAGGTCTATAGTTTTGCGCATCTGCTCGACGACCCAACTTGAAGACTGGGACTACCTGTGCTCTTTTCCAATCATTTGGAACCTTCCGTTCCTCTAGAGACTTGCGGTACACGGCTGTTAGAAGGGGGGCAAGTTCTTTCGCGTACTCTGTGTAGAATCGAATTGGTATCCCGTCAGGTCCAGTGGACTTTCCTCTGTTGAATGATTCCAATTGCTTTTCTATTCCTTGGACACTTATCTCAATGTCAGCCATTTTTTCTTTTGTGCGAGGATTTAGAGAAGGAACTGCAGTGCGGTCTTCCTCTGCGAAACAGCTTTGATAAAAGGTGTTTAGTATTTCAGCTTTACGCGTGTCATCCTCTGTTTCAATGCCATCATTATCCCGCAGTGTCTGGATATGCTATTTCGAGCCACTTACTGGTGTAACGTAAGACCAGAACTTCCTAGGATTTTCTGTCAAGTCGGTACATAGAATTTTACTTTCGAATTCACTGAACGCTTCACGCATAGCCCTCCTTACGCTAACTTTGACATCGTTTAGGTTCTGTTTGTCTGAGAGGTTTTGGCTGCATTTAAACTTGGAGTGGAGCTCTCTTTGCTTTCGCAGTAGTTTCCTAACTTTGTTGTTGTACCACGGTGAGTTTTTCCCGTCCCTCACAGTTTTACTCGGCACGTACCTGTCTAAAACTCATTTTACGATTGCCTTGAACTTTCTCCATAAACACTCAACATTGTCAGTGTCGGAACAGAAATTTTCGTTTTGATCTGTTAGGTAGTCTGAAATCTGCCTTCTATTACTCTTGCTAAACAGATAAACCTTCCTCCCTTTTTTTATATTCCTATTAACTTCCATATTCAGGGATGCTGCAACGGCCTTATGATCACTGATTCCCTGTTCTGCACTTAAAGAGTCGAAAAGTTCGGGTCTGTTTGTTATCAGTAGGTCCAAGATGTTATCTCCACGAGTCGGTTCTCTATTTAAATGCTCGAGGTAATTTTCGGATAGTGCACTCAGTATAATGTCACTCGATGCTCTGTCCCTACCACCCGTCCTAAACATCTGAGTGTCCCAGTCTATATCTGGTAAATTGAAATCTCCACCTAAGACTATAACACGCTGAGAAAATTTATGTGAAATATATTCCAAATTTTCTCCCAGTTGTTCTGCCACTAATGCTGCTGAGTCGGGAGGTCGGTAAAGGGAGCCAATTATTAACCTAGCTCGGTTGTTGTGTGTAGCCTCCACCCATAATAATTCACAGGAACTATCCATTTCTACTTCACTACAGGATAAACTACTACTAACAGCGACAAACACTCCACCACCGGTTGCATGCAATCTATCCTTTCTAAACACCGTCTGTACCTTTGTAAAAATTTCGGCAGAATTTATCTCTGGCTTCAGCCAGCTTTCTGTACCTATAACGATTTCAGCTTCGGTGCTTTCTATCAGCGCTTGAAGTTCCGGTACTTTACCAACGCAGCTTCGACAGTTGACAATTACAATACCGATTGCTGCTTGGTCCCCGCATGTCCTGACTTTGCCCCGCACCCGTTGAGGCTGTTGCCCTTTCTGTACTTGCCCAAGGCCGTCTAACCTAAAAAACCGCCCAGCCCACGCCACACACCCCTGCTACCCGTGTAGCCGCTTGTTGCGTGTAGTGGACTCCTGACCTATCTGACATATTGTTAAGTTTTTCGGTGATGTTTCATTTCATTGAGCACTTTTATAGAGGTGTACAAATTGGTTAAAATGGCTCTGAGCACTATGGGACTTAACTTCTATGGTCATCAGTCCCCTAGAACTTAGAACTACTTAAACCTATCTAACCTAAGGACATCACACAACAACCAGTAATCACGAGGCAGAGAAAATACCTGACCCTGCTGGGAATCGAACCCGGGAACCCGGGCGCGGGAAGCGAGTTTATAGAGGGGGCAGGGGGTGGAAGTTTTACGCTTATTGTTATCCATTAGAAAAATGTAATCGATGTTACTGAAAGCTATTCTGTTTGTATTAGGTTAGAACTTTAACATACACGTGATAACGTGTTTAACCATCAACGTTATATTTTTATGGTACTTAAGCGCACACGCTACGTTAGAAATGATACTTTATGACGATATTTCTAATGCTTTGTATCACTTGCACTCCATATTATCTTAATACACAATGGAAGCTTTATCATGTTCCCAATACAAGATGTAAACACCCAACAAGTTGAAAGGATGAGATCGTGTAACCCCCTAACACCCTAAATGTGGATTCTCAAATTAACTGAAACAGTAATAATATACCTACATCTATAACTGTTATATAACACGTGATGTGCTAAAATGACGTGCTAAGCACGCAGTTGACAGTTCTTGTTAGCTATACAAGAGACTCTGGGCAAAAATCAAGCTGATCAAGCATGGTTGTAGAGGAGAAGATAATCGTCTCTTGACAAGACCTTTAATGCATGTCTTAAGTGGAGATTTCAATTTACCAGATGTAGACTGGGACACTCAGATGTTTAGGACGGGTGGTAGGGACAGAGCATCGAGTGACATTATACTGAGTGCACTATCCGAAAATTACCTCGAGCAATTAAACAGAGAACCGACTCGTGGAGATAACATCTTGGGCCTATTGATAACTAACAGACCCGAACTTTTCGACTCTGTAAGTGCAGAACAGGAAATCAGTGATCATAAGGCCGTTGCAGCATCCCTGAATATGGAAGTTAATAGGAATATCAAAAAAAAGGGAGGAAGGTTTATCTGTTTAGCAAGAGTAATAGAAGGCAGATTTCAGACTACCTAACAGATCAAAACGAAAATTTCTGTTCCGACACTGACAACGTTGAGTGTTTATGGAAAAAGTTCAAGGCAATCGTAAAATGCGTTTTAGACAGGTACGTGCCGAGTAAAACTGTGAGGGACGGGAAAAACCCACCGTGGATCAACAACAAAGTTAGGAAACTACTGAGAAAGCAAAGAGAGCTCCACTCCATGTTTAAACGCAGCCGAAACCTCTCAGACAAACAGAACCTAAACGATGTCAAAGTTAGCGTAAGGAGGGCTATGCGTAAAGCGTTCAGTGAATTCGAAAGTAAAATTCTATGCACCGACTTGACAGAAAATCCTAGGAAGTCCTGGTCTTACGTTAAATCAGTAAGTGGCTCGAAACAGCACATCCAGACACTCCGGGATGATGAGGCATTGAAACAGAGGATGACACGCGTAAAGCTGAAATACTGAACACCTTTTTCCAAATCTGTTTCACAGAGGAAGACCGCACTACAGTTCCTTCTCTAAATCCTCGCGCAAACGAAAAAATGGCTGACATCGAGATAAGTGTCCAAGGAATAGAAAAGCAACTGGAATCACTCAACAGAGGAAAGTCCACTGGACCTGGCGGGATACCAATTCGATGCAACACAGAGTACGCGAAAGAACTTGCCCCCCTTCTAACAGCCGTGTAACGAAAGTCTCTAGAAGAACGGAAGGTTCCAAATGATTGGAAAAGAGCACAGGTAGTCCCAGTCTTCAAGAAGGGTCGTCGAGCAGATGCGCAAAACTGTAGACCTATATCTCTGACGTCGATCTGTTGTAGAATTTTAGAACATGGTTTTTGCTCGAGTATCATGTCGTTTTTGGAAACCCAGAATCTACTCTGTAGGAATCAACATGAATTCCGGAAACAGCGATCGTGTGAGACTCAACTCGCTTATGGGACCATTGCGTTTCACAATATGTATAAATGACGTAGTACATAGTGTCGGAAGTTCCATGCAGCTTTTCGCGGATGATGCTGTAGTATACAGAGAAGTTGCAGCATTAGAAAATTGTAGCGAAATGCAGGAAGATCTGCAGCGGATAGGCACTTGGTGCAGGGACTGGCAACCAACCCTTAACATAGACAAATGTAATGTATTGCGAATACATAGAAAGAACGATCCTTTATTGTATGATTATATGATTGCGGAACAAACACTGGTAGCAATTACTTCTGTAAAATATCTGGGAGTATGCGTGCGGAACGATCTGAAGTGGAATGAGCATATAAAATTAATTGTTGGTAAGGCTGGTACCAGGTTGAGATTCATTGGGAGAGTCCTTAGAAAATGTAATCCATCAACAAAGGAGGTGGCTTACGAAACACTCGTGCGACCTATACTTGAGTATTGGTCATCAGTGTGGGATCCGTACCAGATCGGGTTGACGGAGGAGATAGAGAAGATCCAAAGAAGAGCGGCGCGTTTCGTCACAGGGTTATTTGGTAACCGTGATAGCGTTACGGAGATGTTTAGCAAACTCAATTGGCAGACTCTGCAAGAGAGGCGTTCTGCATCGCGGTGTACCTTGCTCGCCAGGTTTCGAGAGGGTGCGTTTCTGGATGAGGTATCGAATATATTGCTTCCCCCTACTTATACCTCCCGAGGAGATCACGAATGTAAAATTAGAGAGATTCGAGTGCGCACGGAGGCTTTCAGACAGTCGTTCTTCCCGCGAACCATACGCGACTGGAACAGAAAAGGGAGGTAATGACAGTGGCACGTAAAGTGCCCTCCGCCACACACAGTTGGGTGGCTTGCGGAGTATAAAAGTAGATGTAGATGTAGAATCGCTTAAACTACGTATTTGCATAGTATCAAAGGGTAACTTTCCACTGCTCCATTATGACGTGTAAATAAAAGAAAATACGGAGACGATTTACGTTACGGATAAATAAAATTTTTAACGTGAACATTTTGGCACTGAAGCACTTTTGCAAGGCACAATGGATTCTAAAATTCGATATCTCTACGTGTATTTATCTGTATTATCCTTCATAGTACTTTTGGCTCTTGCGCCAGTAACAGTCATATAACTCGTACGTTTATCAACGACTTTTGAACCACCCATAAAGTAAGCAGGGGTTGTAGATATTATTTATCAAAATACGTAGAACTGTTTCCTAGAAGATTATAAAACACTCATTGCACGTGATCGGACTGCGAGCCTAAAGAACACTTGCCAGTGAGATTGTATCGATGTTCGTACGAAAGTGAACAGCATTATCTCTACAGCTAAATCATCAGCATTACTTGCCAAAACCAATCTTAGTTCAACTAATACCAATATCAAAGTCACTCAAACATCCCGGTGACCCCCAAACCAAGAAATCAACTATTTCTGCCATTGGACAATTATAACAAATTGCCTCGAGTATTATGTAGAGGTTCGAATTCTTTTATGTCTCGAGTATTACTAGGTTGCAGTAAAATTATAATAGATTATCCCATGTCACAGCTAAATTGTAAGAAATTGCCCCTTACATCGCCTTATTTACAGCAAAATTGTTACAAAGTGCTCCAAAAATCATTTCATTACAGCAAAACTGTAACATATTACCACAAACATCGCTGTGCCACTGCAAAATTGTAACAAAATAAATCTATATTACAACAAAGTTGTACCAAATCGCCCACTTTATAAGAAAATGACTTATACTTGAGGGTGTTATAGTAAATCGTAACAACTTACCCCAAATTTTAACTAACTGCTCAACAAATATACATGCTCCACCTACATTATTATAAGTTGTGGCATACTTCGATGTGCTACGGGAAAAATACCGTAAAATATCACACACATCCCCATGTTACACCAAACTGTCAGAAGCTTTTACTATTTACTGTACCATGAAGTCAACACCATTTACGAAAGGTTTCTGTGGAAAGACGTAGTATGGTGTGAGAAATGTCTTGTAGTCTCCACTGTCCGATGACATATGTCATCACTATCATCAAAGGATGGCAAATGTTTTGTAATGCAAGATAATGTTGACTCCCCATCTTGGGGGTCACTATAACGTTTGGATGACTATCATATTTAGATGTGACAACTAAGACCAGTTTTGACAAATGAAGAGTTTTGAAGTGGGAATAGCGTTGTTTAGTTTGGTGCAAAAATCAAAGAATTCTTGTACACAAGTGCACTCTAACGGTAACTTAGATCCGTACTTGTGTCATGTGTGTTTATGATGCTATAGAACAGTTCTCTACATACTTCGACAAATAATGCAAGCACTCCTTGACTTCTTCAGTACATGGTACAAAGATCGAACTAAGATCATTCGTTAACACGTAACTTATATTATCAGTGCCAAATGCAATTCATGTATATGCCACAGCTGCCAGAAGCTACCAGTGCCCTGCCAGCAGTCAGCAGGTTTACTTCTGGGGTCTGTGACGTAGAGTGCTGTGGTTACTCGCGAGAGCAGCCTGTCGCATCTGATGCGCCGCATTCTGCCTCTGTCTTTGTATCTTGCACTTGTTCACGTTTGTTATTTCTAAGAACTGTGAAGTGGCAGATTCATTGGTTTCAATCACATCTGAAATTATACGATTTATGAAACCTCCTATATGGTTAGTGATGACTGAAGCTTGGGAGTTCGTTTTGCAGTGGACGGAGGAGTCAAACAGGGAAACTGCATCGGTCTAATGCCTAGGTATTTAATTGACGTGACTCTGTCAAGCGCCACTCTACCACTGCTGTACTCGAATATTACATGGCTGCTTTCCCACTCGTCGGTATTAACTTACATTTTTCTAGGCTTACAGGAAGATGTCATTCCGCAAAAAAATTATAAATATTGTCTACGTCACTTTGTATCCTCCTAAAGTCACTCAACTTTGACACCCTCCTATACACAACAACATACACAGCTTCTCTCCAAGACTGACAGACCATTTACAAGTAAATGTATAGAGGATGTGAGCATTTCTATCACACTTGACTGTAGCATTAGTGACGATAGCCTTGTCGCTGATGAATACTGGCCGTCGTCGAGAACGTGATGGGTTCTATTACTTAAGAAATCTTCGAGCCACTATTGCGCATACTCATCCCTTCATTAACAGTCAGCAGATGTCACTATTTCAAACATATTCCGGAATACTCTGAATATGGAAACTACATGTTGCCCTTCACCCAAGGAACGTAGGACTTCATGCGAGAAAATGGCATGTTTCGCTCCAGCGACGCTTACGAAATGTGCTTATTTGTGGACAGAAGCTTTTCCGCCTCAAGGAAATTTACATTCGAACTCAGAATTTGTTCGAGAATTCTGCAGAAAACCGATGTTAAAGACGCTGGTGCGTAATTTTGTGGGTAGGTCCATCTACCCCTCTTGCATACAGGAGTCACCTGTCTTTTCTTATAGGCGTTTGGGGCCCTGCACTGGGCGAGTGATTTGCTATAAAAGAGAGCAAAGTAAGAGGCTAATACCACAGAGTACTGTCCGTAAAACTAAATTGGACTTCCGTCTGGAACTGCTGACTTACTTTTTTGTTTGATTTTCTTTGTTCAGTACGCCAAGGATGCCTGTTTCTTGCCAGAGGGAAGTTAGTACCACGGTCGAACCACGTATGTCTGTACGATTCTCATTGCTAAATGATTTCTTAAAAGCATATTTAACTTAGTACTCAAAAATGCCTAAGAAGAACGTCGTCGATTGCTATAAGCGTAAATTTAGATAGATGAGATTGTGGTTGTAGCGGAGGAGGAAGGGGAATTACAAAAAGAAGAAGAAGAAGAGCAGAGTAAAACATAAATGACCGAGCGAGGTGGCGCAGTGGTTAGCACACTGGACTCGCATTCGGGAGGACGACGGTTCAGTCCTGTCTCCGGCCATCCTGATTTAGGTTTTCCGTAATTTCCCTAAATCGTTTCAGGCAAATGCCGGGATGGATCCTTTGAAAGGGCACGGCCGATTTCTCTCCCAATCCTTCCCTAACCCGAGCTTGCGCTCCGTCTCTAATGACCTCGTTGTCGACGGGACGTTAAACACTAACCACCACCACCACCAAAACATAAATGAACAAGCTGTTTAATGAACCAGATGTGGTTCCTGTAATAAACAGCGAAAGAATTTTATGGCTGGAACATGAATCGAGGAAAAGGAAAAAAAATTGATGAAGGCAGAGCAAGATGGGAACTTTGAAAGTAGACCAAAATTGAGGTGGATCGATGATCAAAAATGACCTGGAGACCATGGCAACGCAGATGTACATGCCCAGCGAAAGATAGCTGCCCAAGACGCTGAGGACTGAGGCAATGAACCGACTTCGCTCTGTGCTAACAAATGAGTAAAATAAAGAAAAGTATGAAACATTGTAGTTTTGTCTTACACGTGCACATTTTATCTCTGTATAACTTTTAACATACCAGCATATTACCGTTTGTGAGAGAAATGAATATTAGCCAATCGATGAAGTTACCTGAATATTTGTTTGCGGTTCATAATTTTAGAGCGAGTAACAGGAGAAGTACTCGGAATAATTTTAACCATAAGAAAGAATCTAAAATTAGCACGGTGAGTATTTTAACCCAGGGCGAATGCCCTGCCGTTTAGTTCTGACTCTGCTACTTGACATGCTGTTAGGGAAGTGTGAATCCTGATGTGAGAGTAAGTGGTGACATATCTTTCCTACACGGAACTTTCGAAAACTCCGTACGTGGGAGGCAAACCGCAGTTGCTACCCACGTCTTCGTCATCTGTGTCAACGTCGCCCTCGCCACAGAGTGTTCTTACCAAGGAAGCAGAGAAGGCAGAGTTAGTTAAAAATAATTCGTTTTGTACTTTCAAAGAAGAATGAGTCATCAGCAGCATGGAAATAGCTTTTAGCTGCAAACTGCGCTCTGGAATAAACTTTGGAAACGAATGGAAGAAAGAAGAAATTCAAACACAACCTTGCGATACGATCCTCAAGGAAAGAGTGACATGAGGTGGACAGCTAAAAGTTGGCGCTAAAGAAAAAGGAGAAGGAGAAAAAAAAATACAAAGTAACTCTACACTCTCGAACGATGATGGTTTCGAGAAATGTAGCCCGCATTGTTTAGATTATTCCTTCAAGAGACATCCCACTAATTTCGTCAAGATCAAACTGCAGTCTCGTTAGTAGTGCGCTTGTTCTCATAGTAACGATAAAGGTGAAACTTTCAAGAACGTCTGTCACGAGATAGCTGCACAACAAGCGAAACCTGGCTGCTTCCATACAGCCACCTTAATCCGTCACCAATTTCACGTAATATTTCTAAGGCTACTGCAAAACCAGAGTAGATAGCCAGCAGGAAAACGTTGGTTGCCTAGTGACCAACTCATGTGACTTGGAAGTGGATTTGTGGCCCGATTCATATACTAATGGTGAGTACGTTAGCATATGGCAGACATGCAGACATGTTTGGCGAGGATGCTAAACCTGATCTCACAATTAGGGCGGAAATTTTGTCACAGATAGGAAATCATGAAACTTGTGAGTGAGATTTACAAGGTACCTTTGACACAGACATAGTTATCAACAAAAACACCGTACGTTCGTCGTTACAGCAGATTCCCTGTACAGCAAATTGCAGTGCAACTGTGTTGCGACAAACATTAACGGATGGTAGATTTATGAAAGATTATACGCCGTAGACATTTAAATTAATAACTACTTCAATTTGTATCATTACTTACATTAAAATATCCGGTTGGAGTTAGTCCACCATGACAGATTTCCGCAGAGCTACTGGTGTTGAAATCATACAGTCGGAGGCAAATGCAGTTGGTGGCATTAGTACGACACTTAAAAAACTGACCAAAATGGGTCTGTTAGAACGTTGAAACATAGAGAATCCTTCCGCTTCAACTTACCTCTCCAAGTTTCAACATGTTACTTACGTGATTCAAAACTATGGTACATGCGGCACATCACTTGGATTTAGTGAGATACTACGATATGCGTGATTATTGGTCTGTTGCAGAAGTATCAAAAACAGAACCACAGGAACTACGAGTATAATTCTCGGTAGGTTCCTGATTCCTTATTAATGTCATTTATTGCTCCCAAGAGAGTTTGTTAGTAAGGCCGTATTTTATATTTTAGGCAGAGTACGCAGCTGTTAAACAAAGGAAAATTCCGGCCTGACAGGTTCAAAAATGGCTCTGAGCACTATGGGACTTAATAGCTGAGGTCATAAGTTCCCTAGAACTTAGAACTACTTAAACCTAACCAACCTCAGGACATAAAACACGTCCATGCCCGAGGAAGGATTCGAACTGCCCCGAAAGGGAAAACAGAGATTTTGGCGACCATCATGTTGTGAAATTCTTGTGTCCAAACACTCGAAATCTCAAGAATGTAGAGCAATAAGAAAGTGATAAAGTGCATAGTACTGAAAGCGTAGTTTGATACATTAGAAGATGCGAGTCATGTGCCCTGTGGCATGCTAGAGACTGTGCGAGGAAGTATTTTCTTTGTGTCCTTCTGTTGGTGATAGTGAGTTGTATGAAACTAAACATCTAAAGTCATCAATGTCTCATTCACCCCCAGTGAGGAATCTGTGTATACAAGCTGTTTCTATGCGTTATGAGTTAGGATTAAGTGCAAGTCGGAAAACGGGTTCTAAATATCAGTGTAACGTGTATATGGGAGAGGGACGTGGGTACCAACCCGGTCCTCATTCTAGTGGTGTGTGGGAAACCGCCTAAAATCCACACACAGAATGACTGGTGCAGCTGCAGTAGTCGTCAACCCGCGAGGCAGATTCGACCAGCGTCAGGCTCGCCTCCAGAGTCCCGGAAGGGGCCCGTTTCTTCTTTGCTTCCTTTCCCCTTACTTTTACCGTGCACCCTCTTCTTTACGGCGGTATCTCTCTTCTTGCCTATTTTTATCCTTCCTTTCCTCCAGCCTCTCACTCACTTTGCCTTTTGATTCACACCGTACCTCTAAATTTCTTTTGTTAACTGTTTGCCCAACGAGCCACAGATACAAAAAGGTGAAATTTTGAACTTCATACAAATAATGTTTAATTTCAGTAAAAGAAATTGATTTCTCCCCTATAGTAACCAAGGAATGGAGATTTTGAATTTGGGCAGACGACCTTTAGAATGGGAACAGCATTTTGGGTGAGGTTGTTTCACTTTACTTAGGAATAGTTTACTGTGAAAATATGGCTCCACCGCAGTTTGTTGAAGTAGTGGAGAGTCCGTTAAGATACAGTTTCCCAGGCACTTGCTATTGTCGCTATCGGAGCTAGTAATTTCTGTTTCAACTGTATGAAAACAAATTTCACGCATCCAGGATGATAGTCAATGAGAATATATCACTATTCATTTCAAGGACCTTACTCGCCTTTACAATGTAGAAAATGTTCTTGTCAGGTATATTTTATACAAACATTCTTCCCCCACCCAGAAGCAATAATAATAATAATAATAATAATAATGATAAAGGTACATAATACTTTATTATTTTCTTTGTTCCAGCAGAAAGTAAGTGATTTAGCAACAACATTTTTCCCTTAAGAGAACACTAACATTCCTTTAATAGTGCAACAAACGTAGTAATGCTTGAATATCAAGAAATTTTCATACGGAAACGTAGTTATTACATTTATCCAAAATTTTGCCCACAAATTTCAGATGAAGTTCCGACACTTGAATATTATAACAAACACCTGAACATAAAGCTAATCGTTACCAATACAGTTTTTTTTACACTCTGCATTTTCTCATCTCTTCTTTATTTTAGTCTGGTATGGACGTAAGGCGTTAAAGGGTTATTACGCTACGGTTTCTTAAAAAATAAAATGGAGTATGAGGTCACGTGACAACTGTATTTTCTTTTACGCTAGTTTTTAAAACTACATTGGCATTTATTTATGGTGGTTTATAATTTTTTTCTATATGGTACTTCTTAAAACATTCTCCCGGGTGATGTCCAGGTTTCCGCTTGCATGTTTCACTGCAGGAAATAGCTTCTCTACTTCCTCCTTTCTTCATATATTACCTGCAGACCATGCAATTCTTTGAGGACTTTTTCTTTTTAATTTTGCATTATAAAAGGCATCTTCCCATTTAGTCTCTCCCTAGTGTCAGACGGTAATGGTCCCCTCCTTTCTTGGAGTTTTTATTTCTCTCGTGGCCGTCTAGCTGTCTGATTAGGTTGTTTCTGTAGTAAAGGTGAGACTACAGTTGTTCTCCACATTTCTTTTTGTCTGGTGAGTAAATAACATAACTCTCGACTACTTCAGCTTCAGTCTACCAGAAGAATAACTACTGCCACCACATGTATGACGGCTTTGTAATACCGTAGCAGTAACGGTACTGATCACCCCTGTCCACTCCTCTCACAAACTTCGTTTAAGCCAAAGTAACAGAGGGTTTCATGGACGGAATAGGCTCTTTCATCCTATAACCAGTCTTGGAATGAAAGACATTCATCTCAGTCTGATCACGCACAAAAATCGCATTGAATAAGTTTCGTGTTCTTAAAATCGCATGCGAAATCCTGCCTAAAAGGCATATATGTATCTGTTACATATATTTTATTTTGAACAATTCTCGAGCAAGTTGAGGGCTTGTGTATAACCTGTCAGAAAAGACGTGATAACCTGAACCACCTGCACGAGCTACCAATTGCTGTGCCAAATGGAACACTATTTGTATTGCTAAAGGTAAAACAGGAGGAATCTGAATTCGCCGGACGCTGTGGCCGAGCGGTTCTAGGTGCTTCAGTCCGGAATCGCGTTGCTGCTACGGTCACAGGTTCGAATTCTGCCTCGGGCATGGATGTGTGTGATGTCCCTAGGTTAGTTAGGTTCAAGTCTAGGGGACGGATGACCACAGATGTTAAGTCCCACAGTGCTTAGAGCCATCTGAACCACATTTTGAATTAGAATTTCTGTAGTTGTTTTCCCATTATATTGAATGTGGGGAAAAACAGAACCATTTTCTGAATCACACAAAGAGAAGACTTGTAAATCTTACTTCATAGGCTTCCTTGGAGTGTAGTACGTGAGTTGAATTCTTCGTTTGAATCCTTCTGTACTTTTATCTACAGTAATATTTTCTGTACATAAATTTCTTTGCATTTACTGTCAATATTTTCACTAACGTTCTTCACCTTGCTCCCTCTCGGACCTTGACACTTCTGAACTGTGACAGGTGGGACTAACTGTAGCATCCAAAATATGTGAAATAAAAAACGACGGCAAGAGAAAACATCCTTGAAAAGTGGGAAGAATGGAGTTCATTCTAGCCGGTCTTCCAAAACAGTCAATTAATTGTCATCAAATACAGGGCCATGGTCAGTATTACACCAATAAACGGCCGTCCGATGTGGCCGAGCGGTTCTAGGCGCTTCAGTGTGGAACAGCACGACCGCTACGGTCGCAGGTTCGAATCCTGCTTCGGGCATGGTTGTGTGTTACTTATTTTAAAATAGTTCGAAGTGCTATGGGACTGATGACCTCATATGTTAAGTCCCATAGTGCTCAGGGCCATTTGAACCATTTTAACCAACAAACTCCTTCAATTCTTCTAATGAAGCGTTGTTTCACAATGTGACATTGATTGTTTTGTAAGTGGAGTGACTTTCCGTATATTTCATTACGCATACATATTTTATCATTCACAGTTTCACTAATAAGACTGTCAGTGAAGAAGAAATGGATATATTCAAGTTCGGGTTTGGGTCGAACGCTATGAGGTATGGTGAAACGTTGTTGCGTAACAGAAAAAGCGAACTTCATAAGATCAGTCTCGCCATCACGACAGAATTTCCAGTTATTTGCTACATGTTGTATCTTTCATCATGAAACATCCCCTTAGAAAAATTAATGAATTACTGTGCTGATAAACCTCTTACATTATTTGATTTTCATACAGCTGAGGAAAACTGAACATGCTCAGACATTTCTCTCTTTACTTATTCTGATCATCAATAAACAGACACACAATAATTTTAGCGCAACGCATTCTGACTTTCAATAATCCCTACAAAAGAATGGCCCTGACTAACATTAACCTATACCTTTCATGAATCACTTTCCTCACAAAAATCTTCGTTACTCGAACTACTGCAATACAACGAGTGCCAATACTGCCGGCTAAATAAAAGATTCAAACTACCGAAGGCACTCACTATTGATAGGCATACTTAGCAAATGAAAGATTTTGATAGAGAACAAACACTGTATTTACCTTAATAGTATTCAAAAGTCATTACATATATATATATATATATATATATATATATATATATATATATCAGTTCATGACATCAAGTCTTACAAATTTACTGTCTCTGATGGACACATGTCCAGATCATCTGCTCTCAAAAATCCGCCATCTCTCTCCCCACATCCACCACTGCTGGTGGCTCACCTCCAACTGCACAATGCTACGCGCTGTTCATATCCAACACTACAATAGCGAATATTGCAACAATGCCAACCAGCCACAGACTGCACACAGCACAATCAGTGATTCTCATACAGAGCGCTACGTGGCGTTACCAACATAAAAACCTAAACAGCCTACTTACATAGCCCCCATGCTCCCCACAAAAATTTTTACAAATTGTTTTGGGCAGTGGCCAATACAGGTTTGAAAAAAGTCTTTCATAATTACAATAACAAAGATATCAAATGCACACACTTATTGATACACTGTTGTTCAAAAGCAAAAATTGTTCTCATAAAGACAGTACTGATCATTCATCACAGTAGTAATTACATTGCACAAAGCCTGATCAGAAAAAGAAAATACGCACAGAAGCAGTGGATTTCCATGCAGTCTTGAAGAAGTAGTGTTGTCCTTCCAATGCCGACTCTTGAAATGCAGACAGGTAATGGGCCACAACAGAGCAAACCCACAGCAGAGTCAGTCGAAGTTTTTGGGGAATTTTGGTAGGTAGGTCATCACAGAGCAGATCCACTGTAGTCCTTTTAGAGATGGCCAGCAGCCATCTGTTGCGACTGTGCAGGTGCACAGGCACCATTAAAGAGTCTTGCAGACAATATAGCAAGTCCATAAACCACCACTTGTTCACTCACAAACTTTTTGGTATGGCCTTAGAACCAGCAATGATGTTAACCAGTCCCTTGCTGAATTATTAACACATGTGCAAACACTAACAGTCCCAACTTTTCACATATTGTGCATATACTATGACCAACAGAAATGTGTGCACTGAAATGAATGCTTACAAGTTACTAAATTTGATGAACTGGTGTCAATTACAATTTTATAACATGAGAATACAATTACAAAGTTACAAAATACATCATTAAAGAACCATAACAATTCAGATAACATTTGTAGTGATACAGGCTTTACAAAAAAATCGAAATAACATATACATCAGTTTTACAGGAATTATGACATAAGTACATACATAAAAGATCAGAATAACTTTCGAAACATCAACTTCACACATGAGCATTAAAACAAAACAGAATAAATAATGTCTAAACGTCTTTGCAAGGTAAATAACATATTATTAGAAACATTCTACAACATAACTGTTATCGGCTAAACTCATAAAGACACGAAAAATACAAATACACAAGGGTGCACAAAAACATAGCGGAATAACACCAAAGGAAAGGACAGGGTTTGTTTTCAGTGTAACATTTCCTACTGCAGTCCAACCCAAAACTTCTTTCCATAGATCTTTCCTCTTATTTCAACATTTTTTTCCGCAAACAAAATCCTATCCAAGCATGCTTTCTGTATTTATATGTTCACATATTTCTTACCTCATTATTTATTTTCCATTATCTTATCTCATCATTTATTTCCAAGAAAATCCTGCCTAAACTTGTTGTCCCCAAACCCTGCCTAACTAAATTAGCAAAGCAAATGCCACATTACAAATAATATGAGCCAATGTGCAGCAAAAAGAAAAATAAATCCGTAGTAAAACTGGCTTAACAGAGTAATAGAAAGTGAAAGTCAGTGGCACTATGCCTGGCAAACAGCAGCAGCAAATGCAATAACTTATACCTAAATATGACATAGCTCAAGCAGAAAAAATAGTACACTAAAGACACCAATGCAGATAAGGGAAATGTCTATTCACATCTTAATGTCCATGTCATGAAAGTGGTGCACCACAACAACTTATTCCACAAAAAAAAAAAAAAAAAAAAAAAAAAAAAAAAAAAAAAAAAAAAAAAATTACCAAGTACTTGAAAAGAAAATTGTGTATGCATTTACTGTTATTAGTCACTTCTTATTGTTCTTCCCTTGCCAAGTGCTCGTTTTACGAAGAATGTGGATCATAAAATTATTATTTAATAGATCTGTTGACAGAGGTGTTCACATTAGCAAATGTATTTTATTTTATTTTATAAAACCAATGCTGCAACACAGCTGGAAACCAGATATCAAATGATATAAGCAATTATGTACAAAGCAAAGCATAAAAACATCATTCTCCAAAGTGTAATCATATGGTTCCAAGTAATGAGGGTGTCGTATTTGCGATGCTTTCTACAAAGGGATGTCAATAGCGAGGTTAATGGCCTGTTTTCTTTTCTCCACCTAATGGCTAATTCTCCAGACGAATGGTACAGCTGGGCGCCCACATCGCAATACGTCAAGGTCACTTAGCTTTCTTACCGAAATATTTACGACAGCAGTTTGCACTACAGTGACAGTCTCATATAAAACAATTTCACACATCGAAAAATTACAGTAGAAATGTGTAGAATCCCATGAATAGCAGTGTTGTGATACATACATGCATGGATACACAAGTCATAACTCTTAAAGCATGATTTTTGGTTTCCAACATCCTTTTTCACAAATCAGAGTCCCTAACTTCTATTCATTATTCATATACATATAAACACGTAATCACATTCCTCATATACGGTAGCATCAGCTTATTGATCATAAACATACCTCAACAGCATAATACACATTGTCATCGTAATAACATCATAACAGAACAATCACATCTCAAAATCGTCGCAGCTTCTTTCAATAATTTCAAGACCTTCAATAAAGTCATCTACCTCAAATGTACTTCAAAAATCATGATCCCTTGCCAAATACGACATTCAAAGCTCTCATACTATCACAATGGTTCCAAACAAACATGAAGAGTTCACAAAGTACAGAAAAAATTCAATTTCATAAGTGTGAAGTTAGCCAACTGTGTGCCGGCCAGGATGGCCGAGCGGTTCTAGGCGCTACAGTCTTGAACCGCGCGACCGCTACGGTCGCAGGTTCGAATCCTGTCTCGAGCATGGATGTGTGTGATGTCCTTAGGTTTGTTAGGTTTAAGTAGTTCTAAGTTCTAGGGGACTGATGAGCTCAGAAGTTAAGTCCAATAGTGCTCAAAGCCATTTGAACCATTTTTTTATCCAACTGTGTAATTGCATAAACATGTGTCACTGACGTACTAAAAAAAATGTTTGTCTCCCTCAGTTAAATGATCAGATAGCTGTGTAAGTCTGTGTTACAGAAATATGGTACCGATGTGTAAAGTTATATAAGCAAATACCATGTTAGTTAGGGATCCTTGTGATTGCCTCACACATGGTACACAAAGTAAGCGTGTACCCCCCTTAGGATTAATGTAATTATACCCTCAGGTGTTACACACTACATGAATGGAATGAAATGTATCAAGGAAAACCTTTGTATCTTTTTAATTCAAAAATCTTTAAAAATAAATGTTTTAAGTACAAAATTAATCACTCAAATACGTGTACTGCGGCGCTAAACTGTGCGTCTTGTTGTACCATAATCTCTGTCATTACTTAAGGGTAAAAAATGTGCCATGTGTCGTAATTATCGTCGTCCATAAGCAAAGTTCAGTGGAAGTCAATGTACTTACCTCGTAATAAACAAAAGCGAAATGCTATGCTTATAGATATCGTAGTTATTACGTGCAGAATCATGATCTGGAAAGTACTACACTGTAAAGTATTGTTGTGCTACGAAAAAGGCTGTTTCATTGTAGCTATACCACAAAAGTTACTACTAAAACGTGTTTTACTTTCCAGAAGAATTCAGAAAAACGGTGCAAATATAAAACAGATAGAGCGCAAAAGCAATAATATAAATTCTGTCGCTCATTAGTAGCGACGTGATATAATAGCGTAGCTGTCAAATAAACTAACCACTGAGTCATCGGATATCTCGCAGAAAGCACTTTAAATCCATAATGTATTTTCAATTAAACCAAAACGTTGCATTTAAATCTCATTAGCAGTACTGTTATATGTTCTAAATATGTAAGCCTTATAGTCATTACGTAATCGTGCTACTAACAAGCAAGAATGTACACACACAATAACACTGTGTCGTCCGTGCACTATAACAATGCATTTGTAATTTCTGTCTAAATAAGTTCCCTAGGTTCTTGACTGGATAGTTAACTTTAAAGCATAGTTCCATGTCAAGAGTATCTAAGTGTGACAAAGCGTAATAGTAAAGTGAAGTGAAAGATCTTATGGCAAAGGCTAAGTTAAAAACCAGATTATCTCTCAATGGTTTTACATGTGAAATGTGGTGCAATCCTTAACTCTTCCTAGTACGCAGACTTTCAACTTCAACGCATTTCTAATGTGGTATACTCCTGGTTTCAAGAGTCGTTACGCGCTATTAACGTGTGATTTATGAGAGCTGCTAAGATCTCATATTACTTCCCTACAGTCCTTTTGATGTTGGTATTCCGGGAACATGGCGCCATTAAGAAATAATTCTATGCTACGGTCATTCCACCTACTAAAAATAAAAGATTTTTTTTTTACCTTTCAACTGGCGAAAAGTAATGCTGGTGGCTCTAGCAGCAGCGAATATTTGAGACTTTTTCCCATTTCCCCCCATCGAAATATCGGTGAGGACGTTACCCTACTGCATTCCCCAAAGTTCCTAGGTTTCTTGGATATACTGAACCGACCAGTAGTAATGACACAATAAGACACTCGACTAACGCAACCAACATTGACTACATTGATCTACTGCCAACAAAATAATGCTGTGCTTGTATGTAGTTATGGTAGTGACTTCCACAGATCTTTGGCATTTGATTAAGAACATGTTTCCTTTCTAAACCAGCTACACTACGAGGAACATTCCAACTACACTCCTGGAAATTGAAATAAGAACACCGTGAATTCATTGTCCCAGGAAGGGGAAACTTTATTGACACATTCCTGGGGTCAGATACATCACATGATCACACTGACAGAACCACAGGCACATAGACACAGGCAACAGAGCATGCACAATGTCGGCACTAGTACAGTGTATATCCACCTTTCGGAGCAATGCAGGCTGCTATTCTCCCATGAAGACGATCGTAGAGATGCTGGATGTAGTCCTGTGGAACGGCTTGCCATGCCATTTCCACCTGGCGCCTCAGTTGGACCAGCGTTCGTGCTGGACGTGCAGACCGCGTGAGACGACGCTTCATCCAGTCCCAAACATGCTCAATGGGGGACAGATCCGGAGATCTTGCTGGCCAGGGTAGTTGACTTACACCTTCTAGAGCACGTTGGGTGGCACGGGATACATGCGGACGTGCATTGTCCTGTTGGAACAGCAAGTTCCCTTGCCGGTCTAGGAATGGTAGAACGATGGGTTCGATGACGGTTTGGATGTACTGTGCACTATTCAGTGTCCCCTCGACGATCACCAGTGGTGTACGGCCAGTGTAGGAGATAGCTCCCCACACCATGATGCCGGGTGTTGGCCCTGTGTGCCTCGGTCGTATGCAGTCCTGATTGTGGCGCTCACCTGCACGGCGCCAAACACGCATACGACCATCATTGGCACCAAGGCAGAAGCGACTCTCATCGCTGAAGACGACACGTCTCCATTCGTCCCTCCATTCACGCCTGTCGCGACACCACTGGAGGCGGGCTGCACGATGTTGGGGCGTGAGCGGAAGACGGCCTAACGGTGTGCGGGACCGTAGCCCAGCTTCATGGAGACGGTTGCGAATGGTCCTCGCCGATACCCCAGGAGCAACAGTGTCCCTAATTTGCTGGGAAGTGGCAGTGCGGTCCCCTACGGCACTGCGTAGGATCCTACGGTCTTGGCGTGCATCCGTGCGTCGCTGCGGTCCGGTCCCAGGTCGACGGGCACGTGCACCTTCCGCCGACCACTGGCGACAACATCGATGTACTGTGGAGACCTCACACCCCACGTGTTGAGCAATTCGGCGGTACGTCCACCCGGCCTCCCGCATGCCCACTATACGCCCTCGCTCAAAGTCCGTCAACTGCACATACGGTTCACGTCCACGCTGTCGCGGCATGCTACCAGTGTTAAAGACTGCGATGGAGCTCCGTATGCCACGGCAAACTGGCTGACACTGACGGCGGCGGTGCACAAATGCTGCGCAGCTAGCGCCATTCGACGGCCAACACCGCGGTTCCTGGTGTGTCCGCTGTGCCGTGCGTGTGATCATTGCTTGTACAGCCCTCTCGCAGTGTCCGGAGCAAGTATGGTGGGTCTGGCACACCGGTGTCAATGTGTTCTTTTTTCCATTTCCAGGAGTGTAGCTAGCATATGTTAGATACGGACTACCAGTTGTGAGTTAGCTCGATTAAATAAAAACCAGAGCTTTGTACCCTGGCCGGAAACTGAAATTGAGACTGGTTGCGCCCCAACTCCGCGGAAATATCATGGACATTCCACTGGCATCCAAGGTGACAGAAATAGACAGACCGCTAGTACCAGACTTATGCATTTAGAAGCATACCCTAGACGGTTTTTTGTATTGTTCACATCTTGTTACTATGGATCTGGAGTGAGTCAACCAGAATATTTACTTTTGTCAAAATTTCTTTTGGTACCAGCATCTTCTTCCAAATTTCGACCACTTTGTTCAGTACGCTCCCGCTACGAAGATATGTCAGAATTGTCAATTCTGTTATGGCTCCGTCTGTTTCCTTTTCCCTGGGCAGCATCTCTCACATTTTTTCCGTCAGCTGCTCTGTCTTTGAGTCGATCCGAACTTAATACCTCCTCCTCTTTGCTGTCACTCGTCCTGATCGGTCGTTGGCCATCTGTTAGGGGTTTCATTTTTCCTGTCGGAATTTTCTAGCTGTGTAAGGGGTGTGCGGTTGCGATTTCCTTTTCTAGATGTCTTCTTTTTCTGTTTGCTATTGTTTGCAAGTGGCCTAGTGTAGTTTGGAACTCATTACATTCCTTCCAAGATGCTCGATGTTGCTTGGAGCCAACTACGCTTCACCAGTTGCTGCATGTACCAGAAAACAGACAACACAGCGAGCACGTGGCACTCGAGAATGTACTAAAGTTGGCTGGCAGCTGGCTCCTGCCACTCGACTCCGTGAAACGTCAGCCACCTGAGCATAACAGTAGTTCGTTGTGTGAAACGATAGCTGGAAACGTCTGCATTGTACGACTTCTTTATGGTAGACATAATCCTCCATCCACGGCTCTGTGCGTAACACTTAAAGTCGTCGTATACGGTGTCGGATTTTGTGTGTTTGGGCAGCCAGTGTCCCTTCTTCTGAGTTCATGTGATTAAATTGATGAATCTCCTTGATGACGAATCCCTTCGGAGTTAGGTATTCCTTGATGAACTTATTCGTGGATGCGTTCTGATATGCATGGAACGGTATCCGCTGGTCACAGTACTTAAACACGTGTGATAGTCATCCATTGAATCGAAGAAATGCTTGTACCTCTCTCAGGTGTACGCTGCCCGTAGGCTTCCTAATATTGCGTTCAAGTTTGGCACGGTTGCGGCAGCGACACGTAGAGACGCCAAAAAGTAAGTTACACTTGTCGTTCCAGGCTAAGATCATTGCGCAACAACAATGGCGCACTCTAAGGGAAGAGTGCCTCTTCTAGGTTTCCTGAACAGACAATTCTGCCTTGGTAGAGTGGCACTGGAATAGTGGGGCATCTGGAAACATATTCCGAAATTGAAGTACGCGGGATTCTTGTGGGCAAAAAGTCTAAACTAAACACAGATTCGCGCTGAAATTCTGGCGGTATACGGACCAAATCCAAAGTCGTGTGCAGGTGTAGCGAAATCGTGTCAACAATTTCACAAAGGCCTCGCAGATATGGATGATGCTGATTGGGAAGCCCAAATCTTGCACCAGGTGATTTCCATCTTTTCGGCAACCTGAAAGGGAAAGAGATTTCCCAACAATGAGGACGCTGATACAGCGGTTCTACAATGGCTGCGTGATCAAGAAGCGGATTTCTGTAGTCGAGGGATAGGTCCTTGTGTGTATGGGATATCTTCTGCTGGTCGTGGCTAAACATGAACACACGTGGTAGTCATTCACTGGATCTCAGTAACATTTGACGCTCTCTCCAGTGCAGGCTGCCCGTAGGCTGACGAGCTTCCAGATTGGGAGAACATTCGAACAGTTGTTTACAGAGACTTGCTGGCTATGTTGAAACAAGCGCCACGTACGTGTGTAACACTGAAATTTAGCAGCATTGAATAAAAGTTACTTGGCCTGCAATAATAATGTGTAGGGCTAACTTCGTTTACCAAGTCCCTTAGTAAATCACTATTGATGGAATTTTGGATTCAGATGGTTTCAGTGGTTCTTGACTGTCAGCCGTCTGCGCCGGTGACTTAGCTCACATCTGTCGCTGGTTTCCCTTTTTTCTCTCCTTCCTGGATTCGCATTGTTCCTTTGTTGTTTTCTTCGGTTTTTGTGGGCTGGAAATCTTGTGTGTCCTTGTCGTCGTTCACCTCTTGTACCTGCGTTTCTTCCTCTGCTGAACTTTTTACAGTGTCGCGATTCTCGCTCCTGGTGGTTGTTCTTGATTCCGACAAGCCTCCACAACACAGTGAAAGCGTCGTGAAACCGCCAGATATAAACATGCCCGTACTTCAGTTTATCAACGACCCTCACATCAACAGCGATGACGCTTTTCCCGCCGCCATATACCACTTCTGCTCCCTCTGGGAAGTCCGGTGTTGTAGCCTCTCACGTCGACCGAGACGTGTGGTGGCGTGAGACCTCTGCCACCGACGTCTCCACTGCGCTTGCCGGCCGTTGTGGCTGAGCGGTTCTAGGCACTTCAATCTGGAACCGCGCGACCACTACAGTTGCAGGTTCGAATCCTGCCTCGGGCATGAATGTGTGTGATGTCCTTAGGTTAGTTAGGTTTAAGTAGTTCTAAGTATAGGGGACTGATGACCTCAGGTGTTAAGTCCCATAGTGCTCAGAGCCATTTGAACCACTGCGCTGACTACAATAATTTGTCTCCTTGCTTTGATCGCTATAAAGATCCCACAGGACAGATACCGTATCTTCTCTTTATAGCGCAGACTTATACTGTGCTACACAGTGCTACAAGTTACCTCCTCTAGACTGGACTTGTAATGGGATTATGTGTGCACCTTGATCTCAGTCTGTCACTAAATTTCATTGCTACTTTAGAAAACAAAGTAATTTAATTTATACTGCGCACGTACTGCTTAGAATATTTGACAAAATTCAGTGATAGGGCTGAGAAGAACGGGGATGATGGGTTGTATAAGTCTGCGTACAAACAAGTGATTTTTTATAAACGTATAAAATTAAGTTCTTACTACCATAAAATCGGCATTTATTTGCCTTTAGGTACCTATGTAATCATAAATAAATAAATAGATGAACGCAGCTAAAATTAATCTTGTCGTCATTCAAACTACTCTACGCAAAAGTATCCGACAATCCCTTGTTATGCACGGTTGACGCTTGCCAGGGGAAAAGGAGTGGGAGGCGGGGGGGGGGGGGGGGGGGGAGGAGTATTGAGCTGTCAGTGGAGAAGCAGTAACAGTAGAATGGGTCGGACAGAAGAGCTCAGTGATTCAGAACGTGTACTAGTCACTGGGTGCCACCTGAGTAATAAATCCATCCTGGACATTTCAGTCCTTCTATAGCTGTCTGTCCCGCCTAACGACAAGCGCTAGCACGAAGAAAGCAAGAGCAGAGAGGGCTGTGAGACGATGTCAGCCAATAGCACGCTGACTAGGAAGTCACCACGACAGGAGCCACCTCTAAAAGAAGAGAATATAAGCGCCGCTCCTGCCAGCCTCGGCCAGAGAGTAGAAGACGGACACTGGCAGACTCGGCCTAGAAGAGAGCACCACGATAGCCGTTATTAGTGAACATATGAACTGTGTAACAAACTTTCTTGGACATTGTACAGGGTGTCCGAAAAGTCTTTCCCTGATTACATAAATTGATAACTCAGGCTAGAAGTAAGATACAAATATGAAACTGGTGTCTAATTGTTTACAAACTATCAAAGTTTTTTTCACACATCAGTAAACTTCCACATGAGCACACTTGGTAGCACGTAGCACATCTAGGCGATATTCAGTTTCCGTCCACACATTAGCCAACTTCACTGGAGGGATCGATTCATCGAATGTGGTTATCCATTGCCGCAGGGTTTCAATATCTGCTACACGTGTTCGGTAGACGTCGTCTTGACATAACCCCATAAAAAGAAGTCTAATGGGGTTATGTCAGGAGAGCACTAAAAAGCACTCCGTTTTCAGACCACGAGTGGCCTACCGGGACCATCCGACCGCCGTGCCATCCTCATTGGAGGATGCGGATAGGAGGGGCATGGAGTCAGCACACCGCTCTCCTGGTCGTCATGATGGTATTCTTGACCGAAGCCGCTACTATTCGGTCGACTAGCTCCTCAATTGGCATCACGAGGCTGAGTGCACCTCGAAAAATGGCAACAGCGCGTGGCGGCCTGGATGGTCACCAGTCCACGTGCCGACCACGCCCGACACCGCTTAACTTCGGTGACCTCACGGGAACCGGTGCATCCACTGCGGCAAGGACGTTGCCTATGTCAGAAGAGCGTGGAGGCCAAACCGTTCGCCGATCACGACCAATCCATAGCCGAGGAAAGGTCATATCGAGATAGGCACGGACGTCCAAACCCCAATATGGCGGTGCACCGTCTTGCTGAAACAAGACATCAGGTTGATACTGAAGCAGCTGAGGAACAGCATACAGTTGGAACATGTCCTGATACACTGCAGATGTGATGGTAGCCTCGGCGAAGAAGCAAGGCCCGACAATTCGATCGTGCAATAGCGCGCACCAAACATTTACCTTTGGACTGCCTCTGGTGCTCTCCATAACCTCGCCAGGGGATTGTGAACCCCAAATGCGCACATTATGGCGATTCACTACTCCCCTGACAAAAAAAGTCGCTTCGTCGGAAAAGGCAATTCGTCTGCGATAACCATCATCGTCCTCAATAAATAAACATTTGTGTAAAATGTCATGGAGAGAGCTTTTTGGCATGTATAATTCACGTGAGGCCCTGCGCACCGATTTCTTCGGACTTCGCAGAAAAGACTGCCTTACAGCTTCCACCCTGTCTGCTGAGGTTCTTGTTCGACCAGACCTCAGAAGGTGAGCAACCGATCCTGTGTTCTTGAACCTCTCATACTAGGCTTTAATGCTCTTGACATCAGGTGGATTCCTTCCAAATGTTGTCTGGAAGTGTCTCTGCACTGTGGTTGGTGATCGTGTCTCATGGTACCACAGGACACACTGTGCCTTCTCCTGATTGGTTAACATGGCTTCTTGGGCACTGCACCTCATTCACTACTTACGTACTGCGAACCTAAAACAGAAAAAAAAACTTTGATAGTTGTAAACAATTCGACACAAGTTTCATATTTGTATCTTACTTCTAGCCTGAGTCATCAATTTATGTAATCAGGGAAAGGCTTTTCGGACACCCTGTACACAGTGAAGGACATTGATTAATTGCATGTCGCCATTCGCTTGCGACACCATTGTAAATCAAAGTTAAGTATCGTCAATCGACTTTATTGTACTAAAAACCATTAATGTGATTTGCTGGAACTGTTGCATAGCTATTGAGAAAGCAGCATCTCTTAGGCGCCCTACACGAGACGAGTGGGCAGGACCCCACACTGCCCAAGTTGACTGACACAGAAATGCGAAGGAACAACCACAGCTAAACCAGTCCAAGGCAGTCCTCATGTACTGATGGACACGAACCATTGGGCACCACGGAAAGTGACTGTGGAAAGTCGCACGAAATCAGCGGAATTAATCACTCGTAAGTTCCGAAGTGCTACCATCAGTCCAACTAGCACGAACGCTGTGCGTAGGGGATTAAAAAGAATGGGGTTCACTGGTGGAGGAACTCCTCATAAGCCACAAATTTCTGTAATCAGTGTTAAGCGATAACTGAGATGGTGTACAGAGGGACGCCAGCGGACACTGGATGATTGGAAACGACTGATTTGGACTGATGAATCACGCTATAGCTTGTGGAATTCCGATGGAGTGATTTACGTTTCACGAATGCCTGGAGAGCGTTACCTGCTATCTTGTGTAGTGCCAACAGTGACGTACGGAGGGGATGGTGTTACAGTGAGAGGATGAGGTGCTGTTACTGTGCGCCCTTATTACAACGCTAAATACTGAAGGATATGAACACATTTTACATCATTTTGTATTGTGTACAGCAAAGAAACTGCCCTGAGACGAAGACTTATTGTACCACAATGACAATGCACATTGTCTTAAAGCAGCGTGCTTGAGGCAATGTTTTGTGGATAATAACTTTCCTGAAATGGATTGGCCTGACCAGAGTTCCGACCAGAACCCAATGGAACACCACTGGAATGAGTTAGAATATCAACTTCGTCCAGTCTCCAACGTCCAACAACACTGCCTTCTCTGATTTCTGTTCTTGAGGAAAACTGGGTTGCTATTCCTCCACAGACACTCAGGCTCCTTACTGAAAGTGCTTCACCGTCATGAAGGTGAAGGGTTGATACACCCCATATTAGCGTTCACTAGTAGTCGGCCGGATACTTTTAATCAGTTAATGTATTGCCTGAAAACAAAATAAATTATATAGTATTCCATTTACATTTATGAAGCTTTGTTGTATATTATGCACTCAAATGCTAATTTAATAATTCAGCACATGTTCTGCATTCAGCTGCAATTATTTAACAATTATTATATGTAAGAAATATCAAATTAGCTGTCTATTAAGATTTTAAACAGCAATCGTCACCACAACTTTTTAATTTTTTGTCCATGGAAGGGCAGAAAATATTGTAAAGTGAATAAGTAATGTTTGCATCGAAATACTTGATTTGGGAGTTGTTCTGAATAATGATGTATTCTCTGACAAATTTTGTTCCATTTGTGACCAATATTATTTCTTACTCTGCGGCAGTCAGTTCTTAAATACAGTATTTCGATAATATTGTATAACGAGTGCTATAATCAGGTTCTTGCATTCTTCAAAATCATCCTGCTTATACTTGTTTAAACTTTTTCTTGGTCGCCCCATAGCAAGGGAAACAGGTACAGTTTGAGAACCATCCATTACAATAACTTACACATTATAGGGACTGTGTTAGAAAAGAATTATAATCTATGCTTGACGAGGGCATTATTAAGCCTGCAGTAAGCTCGTACAACAATCCATTACATGTTGATGAGAAGAAAAATGGATCGATCAGGCGTGTATTAGATTAGAGACAAATCAATACTATCATCATTCCTGAAACAGAGAGGCCGCAAACGATGGAAGAACTTCTTCAAAATTTTAATGGTGTAAAATGGTTGTCTTCTATCGATCTCAGAACCAGCTTTTATCAGATCGAACTTCATCCAGAATATAGAAAATACGCAAATTTTCTTTGTTTCGGCGTTTGTTATCAATTTCGGAAACTTCCCTTTGGTTTGAACATTTTTTCGGCAGCATTCATTCGTGGGCTAAATTCCATAGTACCTGAGTTCTTAAAACGTCACATCACCTTATATGTGGATGATATTCTAATAACAGAAGCCTCATGGGAACAACATAATCGCACCCTCAATAGTGTGTTACGTATTTGGAAGCAATCAGAGCAGTTCCAGTTCCTACCACAAAAAAAAAAAGTCCGCCAAGTCCGCTGTTTTCTAGGTCTCGTAAATTTTTACCGAAGTTTTCTGAATATGAAAATTCTTGTTACACCAAAACTTTGTTCTCTCACTGGAAAAAATACTGTTTGGAACTGGGACGAACAAGCACAGTTGGAATTCAATTGTTTGAAAGAATCGTTACTTTACGCACCAAGACCAGCTCATCCAGATCTGTCACAAGATTTCTGCCTTAGCACGGATTCTTCTAAAGTCGGTCTTGGTGCCCATTTATTTCAAGAAGCAATAGAAAATAACACTACTGTTCAGAAAACCATTGCTTTTGCTAGCCGAGTGCTAACAAAATCTGAAAAAAATTATTCCGTTACTGAAGTAGAAGCTTTAGCTATCGCTTGGGCATTTGACAAATTCCGTTTTTTTTCTTTCTGGTAAGCACGTAAAAGTATACAGTGATCATCGTGCATTACAATTTCTTATGCCTTCGAAGTTAAATCATGACAGGTTAAAACGTTGGGCATTGTTTCTGCAAGAATTCCACGTCACAATAGTCTACATTCCCGGCAAGGAGAACATTGTTACGGACGCAGTTTTACGTGCTTACCAGAAAGAAAAAAAACGGAATTTGTCAAATGCCCAAGCGATAGCTAAATCTTCTCATTCAGTAACGGAATAAATTTTTTCAGATTTTGTTAGCACTCGGCTAGCAAAAGCAATGGTTTTCTGAACAGTAGTGTTATTTTCTATGGCTTCTTGAAATAAATGGTCACCAAGACCGACTTTAGAAGAATCCGTGCTAAGGCAGAAGTCTTGTGATAGATCTGGATGAGCTGGTCTTGGTGCGTAAAGTAACGATTCTTTCAAAGAATTGAATTCAAACTGTGCTTGTTCGTCCCAGTTCCAAATAATATTTCTTCCAGTGAGAGAACAAAGTTTTGGAGTAACAAGAATTTTCATATTCAGAAAACGACGGTAAAAATGTACGAGACCTAGAAAACTGCAGACTTGTCTTTTTTTTTTTTTTTTTTTTTTTTGTGGTTGGAACTGGAACTGCTCTGATTGCTTCCAAATACGTAACACACTATTGAGGGTGCGATTATGTTGTTCCCATGAGGCTTCTGTTATTAGAATATCATCCACATATAAGGTGATGTGACGTTTTAAGAACTCAGGTACTATGGAATTTAACCCACGAATGAATGCTGCCGCAGAAATGTTCAAACCAAAGGGAAGTTTCCGAAATTGATAACAAACGCCGAAACAAAGAAAATTTGCGTATTTTCTATATTCTGGATGAAGTTCGATCTGATAAAAGCTGGTTCTGAGATCGATAGAAGACAACCATTTTACACCATTAAAATTTTGAAGGAGTTCTTCCATCGTTTGCGGCCTCTCTGTTTCAGGAATGATGATAGTATTGATTTGTCTCTAATCTAATACACGCCTGATCGATCCATTTTTCTTCTCAACAACATGTAATGGATTGTTGTATGAGCTTACTGCAGGCTCAATAATGCCCTCGTCAAGCATAGATTATAATTCTTTTCTAACACAGTCCCTATAATGTGTAAGTTATTGTAATGGATGGTTGTCAAACTGTACCTGTTTCCTTTGCTATGGGGCGACCAAGAAAAAGTTTAAACAAGTATAAGCAGGATGATTTTGAAGAATGCAAGAGCCTGATTATAGCACTCGTTATACAATATTATCGAAATACTGTATTTAAGAACTGACTGCCGCAGAGTAAGAAATAATATTGGTCACAAATGGAACAAAATTTGTCAGAGAATACATCATTATTCAGAAGAACTCCCAAATCAAGTGTTTCGATGCAAACATTACTTATTCACTTTACAATATTTTCTGCCCTTCCATAGAAAAAAATTAAAAAGTTGTTGTGACGATTGCTGTTTAAAATCTTAATAGACAGCTAATTTGATGTTTCTTACATGTAATAATTGTTAAATAATTGCAGCTGAATGCAGAACATGTGCTGAATTATTAAATTAGCATTTGAGTGCATAATATACAACAAAGCTTCATAAATGTAAATGGAATACTACATAATTTATTTTGTTTTCAGGCAATACATTAACTGATTAAAAGTATCCAGCCGACTACCAGTGAACGCTAATATGGGATGTATCAACCCTTCACCTTCATGACGGCTTGAACTCTGATGGAAGCACTTTCAGTAAGGAGCCTGAGTGTCTGTGGAGGAATAGCAACCCAGTTTTCCTCAAGAACAGAAATCAGAGAAGGCAGTGTTGTTGGACGTTGGAGACTGGACGAAGTTGATATTCTAACTCATTCCAGTGGTGTTCCATTGGGTTCTGGTCGGAACTCTGGTCAGGCCAATCCATTTCAGGAAAGTTATTATCCACAATACATTGCCTCAAGCACGCTGCTTTAAGACAATGTGCATTGTCACTGTGGTACAATAAGTCTTCGTCTCAGGGCAGTTTCTTTGCTGTACACAATACACAATGATGTAAAATGTGTTCATATCCTTCAGTATTTAGCGTTTTAATAAGGGCGCACAGTAACAGCACCTCATCCTCTCACTGTAACACCATCCCCTCCGTACGTCACTGTTGGCACTACACAAGATAGCAGGTAACGCTCTCCAGGCGTTCGTGAAACGCAAATCACTCCATCGGAATTCCATAGGCTATAGCGTGATTCATCAGTCCAAATCAGTTGTTTCCAATCATCCAGTGTCCGCTGGCGTCCCTCTGTACACCATCTCAGTTATCGCTTAACACTGATTACAGAAATTTGTGGCTTATGAGGAGTTCCTCCACCAGTGAACCCCATTCTTTTTAATCCCCTACGCACAGCGTTCGTGCTAGTTGGACTGATGGTAGCACTTCGGAACTTACGAGTGATTAATTCCGCTGATTTCGTGCGACTTTCCACAGTCACTTTCCGTGGTGCCCAATGGTTCGTGTCCATCAGTACATGAGGTCTGCCTTGGACTGGTTTAGCTGTGGTTGTTCCTTCGCATTTCTGTGTCAGTCAACTTGGGCAGTGTGGGGTCCTGCCCACTCGTCTCGTGTAGGGCGCCCAAGAGATGCTGCTTTCTCAATAGCTATGCAACAGTTCCAGCAAATCACATTAATGGTTTTTAGTACAATAAAGTCGATTGACGATACTTAACTTTGATTTACAATGGTGTCGCAAGCGAATGGCGACATGCAATTAATCAATGTCCTTCACTGTGTACAGGGTGTCCGAAAAGCCTTTCCCTGATTACATAAATTGATGACTCAGGCTAGAAGTAAGATACAAATATGAAACTTGTGTCGAATTGTTTACAACTATCAAAGTTTTTTTTTTCTGTTTTAGGTTCGCAGTACGTAAGTAGTGAATGAGGTGCAGTGCCCAAGAAGCCATGTTAACCAATCAGGAGAAGGCACAGTGTGTCCTGTGGTACCATGAGACACGATCACCAACCACAGTGCAGAGACACTTCCAGACAACATTTGGAAGGAATCCACCTGATGTCAAGAGCATTAAAGCCTAGTATGAGAGGTTCAAGAACACAGGATCGGTTGCTCACCTTCTGAGGTCTGGTCGAACAAGAACCTCAGCAGACAGGGTGGAAGCTGTAAGGCAGTCTTTTCTGCGAAGTCCGAAGAAATCGGTGCGCAGGGCCTCACGTGAATTATACATGCCAAAAAGCTCTCTCCATGACATTTTACACAAATGTTTATTTATTGAGGACGATGATGGTTATCGCAGACGAATTGCCTTTTCCGACGAAGCGACTTTTTTTGTCAGGGGAGTAGTGAATCGCCATAATGTGCGCATTTGGGGTTCACAATCCCCTGGCGAGGTTATGGAGAGCACCAGAGGCAGTCCAAAGGTAAATGTTTGGTGCGCGCTATTGCACGATCGAATTGTCGGGCCTTGCTTCTTCGCCGAGGCTACCATCACATCTGCAGTGTATCAGGACATGTTCCAACTGTATGCTGTTCCTCAGCTGCTTCAGTATCAACCTGATGTCTTGTTTCAGCAAGACGGTGCACCGCCATATTGGGGTTTGGACGTCCGTGCCTATCTCGATATGACCTTTCCTCGGCTATGGATTGGTCGTGATCGGCGAACGGTTTGGCCTCCACGCTCTTCTGACATAGGCAACGTCCTTGCCGCAGTGGATGCACCGGTTCCCGTGAGGTCACCGAAGTTAAGCGGTGTCGGGCGTGGTCGGCACTTGGACTGGTGACCATCCAGGCCGCCACGCGCTGTTGCCATTTTTCGAGGTGCACTCAGCCTCGTGATGCCAATTGAGGAGCTAGTCGACCGAATAGTAGCGGCTTCGGTCAAGAATACCATCATGACGACCAGGAGAGCGGTGTGCTGACTCCATGCCCCTCCTATCCGCATCCTCCAATGAGGATGGCACGGCGGTCGGATGGTCCCGGTAGGCCACTCGTGGTCTGAAGACGGAGTGCTTTTTAGTGCTCTCCTGACATAACCCCATTAGACTTCTTTTTATGGGGTTATGTCAAGACGACGTCTACCGAACACGTGTAGCAGATATTGAAACCCTGCGGCAATGGATAACCACAGTCGTTGAATCGATCCCTCCAGTGAAATTGGCTAATGTGTGGACGGAAACTGAATATCGCCTAGATGTGCTACGTGCTACCAAGTGTGCTCATGTGGAAGTTTATTGATGTGTGAAAAAAACTTTGATAGTTTGTAAACAATTAGACACCAGTTTCATATTTGTATCTTACTTCTAGCCTGAGTTATCAATTTATGTAATCAGGGAAAGACTTTTCGGACACCTTGCACAATGTCCAAGAAAGTTTGTTACACAGTTCATATGTTCACTAATAACGGCTATCGTGGTGCTCTCTTCTAGGCCGAGTCTGCCAGTGTCCGTCTTCTACTATCTGGCCGAGGCTGGCAGGAGCGGCGCTTATATTCTCTTCTTTTAGAGGTGGCTCCTGTCGTGGTGACTTCCTAGTCAGCGTGCTATTGGCTGACATCGTCTCACAGCCCTCTCTGCTCTTGCTTTCTTCGTGCTAGCGCTTGTCGTTAGGCGGGACAGACAGCTATAGAAGGACTGAAATGTCCAGGATGGATTTATTACTCAGGTGGCACCCAGTGACTAGTACACGTTCTAAATCACTGAGCTCTTCTGTCCGACCCATTCTACTGTTACTGCTTCTCCACTGACAGCTCAATACTCCTCCCCCCCCCCCCCCCCCCCCCGCCTCCCACTCCTTTTCCCCTGGCAAGCGTCAACCGTGCATAACAAGGGATTGTCGGATACTTTTGCGTAGAGTAGTTTGAATGACGACAAGATTAATTTTAGCTGCGTTCATCTATTTATTTATTTATGATTACATAGGTACCTAAAGGCAAATAAATGCCGATTTTATGGTAGTAAGAACTTAATTTTATACGTTTATAAAAAATCACTTGTTTGTACGCAGACTTATACAACCCATCATCCCCGTTCTTCTCAGCCCTATCACTGAATTTTGTCAAATATTCTAAGCAGTACGTGCGCAGTATAAATTAAATTACTTTGTTTTCTAAAGTAGCAATGAAATTTAGTGACAGACTGAGCTCAAGGTGCACACATAATCCCATTACAAGTCCAGTCTAGAGGAGGTAACTTGTAGCACTGTGTAGCACAGTATAAGTCTGCGCTATAAAGAGAAGATACGGTATCTGTCCTGTGGGATCTTTATAGCGATCAAAGCAAGGAGACAAATTATTGTAGTCAGCGCAGTGGCTCAAATGGCTCTGAGCACTATGTGACTTAACACCTGAGGTCATCAGTCCCCTATACTTAGAACTACTTAAACCTAACTAACCTAAGGACATCACACACATTCATGCCCGAGGCAGGATTCGAACCTGCAACCGTAGTGGTCGCGCGGTTCCAGATTGAAGTGCCTAGAACCGCTCAGCCACAACGGCCGGCAAGCGCAGTGGAGACGTCGGTGGCAGAGGTCTCACGCCACCACACGTCTCGGTCGACGTGAGAGGCTACAACACCGGACTTCCCAGAGGGAGCAGAAGTGGTATATGGCAGCGGGAAAAGCGTCATCGCTGTTGATGTGAGGGTCGTTGATAAACTGAAGTACGGGCATGTTTATATCTGGCGGTTTCACGACGCTTTCACTGTGTTGTGGAGGCTTGTCGGAATCAAGAACAACCACCAGGAGCGAGAATCGCGACACTGTAAAAAGTTCAGCAGAGGAAGAAACGCAGGTACAAGAGGTGAACGACGACAAGGACACACAAGATTTCCAGCCCACAAAAACCGAAGAAAACAACAAAGGAACAATGCGAATCCAGGAAGGAGAGAAAAAAGGGAAACCAGCGACAGATGTGAGCTAAGTCACCGGCGCAGACGGCTGACAGTCAAGAACCACTGAAACCATCTGAATCCAAAATTCCATCAATAGTGATTTACTAGGGGACTTGGTAAACGAAGTTAGCCCTACACATTATTATTGCAGGCCAAGTAACTTTTATTCAACGCTGCTAAATTTCAGTGTTACACACGTACGTGGCGCTTGTTTCAACATAGCCAGCAAGTCTCTGTAAACAACTGTTCGAATGTTCTCCCAATCTGGAAGCTCGTCAGCCTACGGGCAGCCTGCACTGGAGAGAGCGTCAAATGTTACTGAGATCCAGTGAATGACTACCACGTGTGTTCATGTTTAGCCACGACCAGCAGAAGATATCCCATACACACAAGGACCTATCCCTCGACTACAGAAATCCGCTTCTTGATCACGCAGCCATTGTAGAACCGCTGTATCAGCGTCCTCATTGTTGGGAAATCTCTTTCCCTTTCAGGTTGCCGAAAAGATGGAAATCACCTGGTGCAAGATTTGGGCTTCCCAATCAGCATCATCCATATCTGCGAGGCCTTTGTGAAATTGTTGACACGATTTCGCTACACCTGCACACGACTTTGGATTTGGTCCGTATACCGCCAGAATTTCAGCGCGAATCTGTGTTTAGTTTAGACTTTTTGCCCACAAGAATCCCGCGTACTTCAATTTCGGAATATGTTTCCAGATGCCCCACTATTTCAGTGGCACTCTACCAAGGCAGAATTGTCTGTTCAGGAAACCTAGAAGAGGCACTCTTCCCTTAGAGTGCGCCATTGTTGTTGCGCAATGATCTTAGCCTGGAACGACAAGTGTAACTTACTTTTTGGCGTCTCTACGTGTCGCTGCCGCAACCGTGCCAAACTTGAACGCAATATTAGGAAGCCTACGGGCAGCGTACACCTGAGAGAGGTACAAGCATTTCTTCGATTCAATGGATGACTATCACACGTGTTTAAGTACTGTGACCAGCGGATACCGTTCCATGCATATCATAACGCATCCACGAATAAGTTCATCAAGGAATACCTAACTCCGAAGGGATTCGTCATCAAGGAGATTCATCAATTTAATCACATGAACTCAGAAGAAGGGACACTGGCTGCCCAAACACACAAAATCCGACACCGTATACGACGACTTTAAGTGTTACGCACAGAGCCGTGGATGGAGGATTATGTCTACCATAAAGAAGTCGTACAATGCAGACGTTTCCAGCTATCGATTCACACAACGAACTACTGTTATGCTCAGGTGGCTGACGTTTCACGGAGTCGAGTGTCAGGAGCCAGCTGCCAGCCAACTTTAGTACATTCTCGAGTGCCACGTGCTCGCTGTGTTGTCTATTTTCTGCTACATGCAGCAACTGGTGAAGCGTAGCTGGCTCCAAACAACATCGAGCATCTTGGAAGGAATGTAATGAGTTCCAAACTACACTAGGCCACTTGCAAACAATAGCAAACAGAAAAAGAAGACACCTAGAAAAGGAAATCGCAACCGAACACCCCTTACACAGCTAGAAAATTCCGACAGGAAAAATGAAACCCCTAACAGATGGCCATCGACCGATCAGGACGAATGACAGCAAAGAGGAGGAGGTATTAAGTTCGGATCGACTCAATGACAGAGCAGCTGACGGAAAAAATGTGAGAGATGCTGCCCAGGGAAAAGGAAACAGGAGGAACCATAACAGAATTGACAATTCTGACAAAGTGGTCGAAATTTCGAAGAAGATGCTGGTACCAAATGAAATTTTGACAAAAGTAAATATTCTGGTGGACTCACTCCAGATCCATAGTAACAAGATCGTGAACAATACAAAAAACCGTCTAGTGTATACTTCTAAATGCATAAGTCTGGTACTATCGGCCTGTCTATTTCTGTCACCTTGGATGCCAGTGGAATGTCCATGATATTTCCGCGGGGTTGGGGCGCAACCAGTCTCAATTTCAGTTTCCGGCCAGGGTACAAAGCTCTGGTTTTTATTTAATCGAGCTAACTCACAACTGGTAGTCCGTATCTAACATATGCTAACTAGTTGGAATGTTTCTCGTAGTGTAGCTGGTTTAGAAAGGAAACATGTTCTTAATCAAATGCCAAAGATATGTGGAAGTCACTACCATAACTATATACAAGCACAGCATTATTTTGTTGGCAGTAGATCAATGTAGTCAATGTTGGTTGCGTTAGTCGAGTGTCTTATGGTGTCATTAGTACTGGTCGGTTCAGTATATCCAAGAAACTTAGGAACTTTGGGGAATGCAGTAGGGTAACGTCCTCGCCGATATTTCGATAGGGGGAAATGGGAAAAAGTTTCACATATTCACTGCTGCTAGAGCCACCAGCATTACTTTTCGCCAGTTGGAAGGTAAAAAAAATCTCTTATTTTTAGTAGGTGGAATGATCGTATCATAGAATTAGTTCTTAATGGCGCCATGTGCACGGAATCCCAACATCAAAAGGACTGTAGGGAAGTAATATGAGATCTTAGCAGCTCTCATAAATCACACGTTAATAGCGCGTAACGACTCTTGAAACCAGGAGTCCGCAAAATAAGCTCCATCCGGCTGAAGTCTCTTATTGATTAGTTCCGTAGAGCGACCAAAATTCGGGAAAGTTGAATGCTACGTTTCATTCACTAATTGAAGTAGTCCAATATGTTTTTCATGGGCTTAAGATCTGGTGAGCTAGCAGGCCGTTTCAGGGGTGAAGGTGAACCTGAGTGTTCGTCAAACCAGGAACTTACACGTGCAGCCTTGCGAAAACGGGTAGTGACAAGGATAAAGACGGTGTACACAGCACAGACATTATAAAGATGCAGGGGAAAGGACACCACTTCATCACCGAGACAATTGAACTAATTATCCTGGTTCATGTTCATGTTCTCGATAAACTGTTACGAAAACCCATCCAAAACGTCACAGAATCATCTCGGAGCCGAACTACACCAGATACATACACACTGAATCTTAAGCACCGTATTGGCCGTCGCACAGTTGACGAGCACCATTTGATAACTGGCAAAATGACAACTCGTCGGACCACAGTATATGCTTCCTGTTTGGTGCTGTCCAGTTCTGTGTTTTTTAGCCCATTGAAGACGTCCAGCTCTGTGTGGTGCTTCGAGCAATGGCTTTTTATTTTCATCGGACTACAGATATCTACTGCATGCAGTTCCTTTTAAATCGTTCGCTCAGAGACTGAGATGGACTTGAATTCACTTTCAGCAGTGATTGTTGTCAGATTTGAAGCCAATTGCGTGTGACAAAGCGTGGCACTTGTCTCCGATCACTGTCGTTTACGATCGCCGTCTATTTTTTTTTATATGGCTATATGTGGACCATCATTCCTATCATTTCTTGGTAGAAACATTCAACAGTTCGAATTAATACATCAGCAAATTTGGCAATTTCTTCACGATGTAGTCATGGACACGTCCAAACACAGTCGCTCTATTCTGCAGTTCTGTCGCATCTCCCAGTCGACATTTGTTACTGTACCTACTGCCACGCACACACAGTAATTCACTGCCTTGACTCACGTCACAGGTGGAGGCTCTCGCGACCACCTAGTATCTTTACTACACCATCTACAGTACTCCAGAGCGTTAGTGTGCTCTTTTATGGGGATGATTAATATTTGTGCGACGAGCTTAATAACGTATGTAGCCGTAAAAGGACCTCTATCGTTCACTCGTACTCTCTCTGCAACAACCTTGCTGGGATATTCAGAAACTGTATCCGGGTAATCTCAGTACCGATTTCGAGGAGAGTAAATATTTTATTGGTACGTGCTGTCAAGAAAAATATCTCAGTACTTCCTCGTATTTTTTACATCGATAATCCAAGGTGGTGTGCGTAGAAATATTAAGAGACGAGTTGCAAATGTACTTCACGTCATATGTGGGAGAAGAAATGGTATTATTGCTTTTACTGTGGGAGTGACAACAAACGAGCATTAAACGATGTGTAGCTTCCTAGGCCTTAGCCTTCGATGCTATTTTCTAGCTGTTTCTTTACAGAGTTTTAGTCAGTTGTCAGGATGTCTGAAAAATGTTGAAAATATTATGATAACGGCACTTAACGCGTTGTTGTTAATCTTTCTCGGGCATGGATGTGTGTGATTTCCTTAGGTTAGTTATGTTTAATTAGTTCTACGTTCTAGGGGACTGATGACCTCAGATGTGAAGTCCCATAATGCTCAGAGCCATTTGAATCATTTGTTAATCTTTGAAGATCCAACCTGTTTTGATGATGTTCGGTGCACAACTGTGAGAGGAATGTGAACTATAAGCTAGAAAACATAGTTTTAGAAAATCATGTTGAAATGATTTAGCTTACCTGATCCGTTATGTTGTGGATTTTCCAGGTAAAATTTATTTATTGATGCCTTGAGAACCGTAGCTGTTTCAGAAACTAAACTATGTTTCTTTTATATTGGGTTCTATGCTTCCTTAATTGCACATTGCATAACACTAGTCTCATATATTGAAAACAGTATTTTTGCATCTGCTGATTTACTCGAAGTCTTCATTATCAGTTTCCTTTTATCTGCACGTACAAGACTTTTTTTCCATAATCAATAGTATGAAAACTTTTGCCTGCATTTATTGCTGAAACCTGTTGAGAGTACTTCAGCCGTTCCGACAACGTCAGCTATGTTTTATTCGTTTTAAAGGTGGCGATCTTCTCTGTATGGCTTGGGATTTCCACTTCATGATAACTTTCAGCTCGCAAGGAACATCCATTAGTTCTCGGCCAGTTCCGAAAGGTTGACTCTAGGCGCTGTTTACACGGCAACTAGCACTCAAAGAAACTCTGAGAGTTGAAAACTCTCATGGATGTTCTAGGACTGCTCATTAACTCTGTTTGATAGCTATAGACAAAAACTTCCTATCTCAACTAATACTTACTTTTGTAACAAAGGTCTTGCTAATAGAACTGTTGACGCTTCCATGATAGTGCGTGGAGTTTTTGTTTATCCATCTTTATTTCAATATAGTTTTATATTTTCCCTTTCCATTTGCGAAATTTAACTGTCACCATTATTATAGAGATGCAAATCGGATCGCATTAAAAGTGAATTTATTTTAGGATTAAAACACGCGAACATTTACATTTATCATCATATCGCCGATAAATTCATAAATCTCAGGGGCAGCTTGATTAGATATAGACACGACTCAGTAACTGTACTATTGGGGAAAATGGACTACCTCATCTCAGCACTTGACGGAGTCAGTTTTCCATGAAGTTGCGTGCAGTAGCAGGTGCTAGGTCAGTATGACATACCAATCCGAACTGACAGCCGGCAGATTTCATCTCCCATGTTCTGTGGCTTTTCGGTGATGTCCTGGACGAATTATCTCTTTTCTTCTTGTATGCTGGCTGACTTAATACCTCAGGTATAGCGCGCTCAGCCGCCGACATCGTGTTCTTACGCCTAAGTTCTCGGCGATTATTGCTTGTGGTGTTTATCGTACAGCTGTAGCCCTTGCGCAATATTTGGATTCGGAAGTCAGAACAGGGAATGCATCTGAATGCTTAATGATCCAAGCATCGGCCAAGTCCAAATATTGAGTCGACAATAGGTTAGCAAGCCTCAGGAGAGCAAACGCCCTGCTCTTTCCTCCTGTTCAATTCCTCTCTCTTCATCGTTAATTCACTGACTGACTGACTACTCTGACTGCCTGCTCACCGTCTCATCTGACTCCTGACTGCCGGCCGCGGTGGTCTAGCGTTTCTAGGCGCTCAGTCCGGAGCCGCGCGACTGCTACGGTCGCAGGTTCGAATCCTGCCTTGGGCATGGATGTGTGTGATGTCCTTAGGTTAGTTAGGTTTAAGTAGTTCTAAGTTCTAGGGGACTGATGACCATAGGTGTTAAGTCCCATAGTGCTCAGAGCCATTTGAACCATTTTTGACTCCTGACTGCTGACCATTTAATCACTCTCTCTTGACTGTCTGTTTGCCTGCTCGTTGACTATCGACTTTCTGATCCCCTGGATGCTTCTGCCTTCCAGGGTGCTGAATTTGCTGTCGTATCGTCTTTTTAAATGGTGAGCTCAACTTTCAATCTCACTCAACGAACGGTCAAAGCCGAGCAACCACGCCTCCCAGTCATTGTGGAGGATGAAAATTTCGTCTTACTGCAGCTGGTGTGTAACCCTCAAACTCATAACGGATTCTGACTCTGTTCCTTGTTGTGGTACTTCACGTGTGTGTATTCCTGCATTTGCTTGCGTCCCTAAGTTGTCAAGTAAGCAGCCACCCAACAAAACACATTTGCCTGTAACTGGTACGCCCGCGCTTTACTAAAATGTCCCCTAGTGCTTGTGACCTAGCGGCATCCTTCTTGCTATCTGCGAGATTTTAAATGGGGCAACCCTACCTGAGCGAGGCAAAAACATATGCTAACTCATCCCGGTCCGGCTTTTAGGAAAGTCTTATGTACCAGTTGCAGCTTAAGCGCTCCGTTTTGTTCTCACCACTTTGAAGTACTGGATCACTTATGAGTGACGAAAGGGTCTATCCCATTCCCATTACCGTTTTAATTACATTAAGAGTAATATCTGTGAGATTATCTGCATGAATTGTCCTTTAAATAACGAGCACAATCACATAATATTACAATGAAATGAATACCCCTAGCTGCATACAGGCATTGATATAAGTCAACGGGGACAGCTGAAAATGTGTGCCCCGCCCGGGAATTCTTGAATAGGCCTTCAGCCGTGTTCTTTAAATGTTTATCTTAATGTGGTCTTTAATTATTCTTGAGTAACTGTTTGGGCCTTCAGCCGACAAGATACTTCAAGTTTGCTTAAGATGTTTTTCTGTTGTGCTGTTTAAGAGCTTATCTTTAAAGCCTCTCTTTTATTATCTAAAGAAAAATTTTTTTATTGGGCTTTCAGCCGAAGAATTAAATAGAGTTTTCCTTAAAATGGCCTTTAGCGGGAATTTGTAAATGCTTGGCTTTTAAAGAATTTTCTTACCTGTTTTAAAATATCATTTCACCCTTCAGCCGAGAAGATGTTGCCATTTTACTTAAGTAAGGCCTTCAGCCGTTACTCTAAATCCTGGTGTCTTAATAGGAATCATTTAAACTTATTCTGGAGAAGTTACTTGGGCCGTCAACCGTGAATTGATGTTTGTTCTTTTAAAGAGAAATCTGTGCATTGGTTTGAGGAATAAAGCTGTGTGTGTTCTTGTATAACTAACAGTAATTGACCCTGGCCCCTTTCCACAACCTGATCCGCTCTGTCCTACGAAATTAAATTCCACCCAGGTTGGCTTGCCGTGAAGGGCAGAAAAACAGGGGGTAGAATATCCTGGAGGTACGGATGTGCTGTAAGAGTACCAACGATGACAACCAAAGGAGTCCTGCTTTGAAAAGAAATGGCACACCAGACAATCACTCCTGGCTATCAGGCCGTATGGCGTGCGATAGTCAGTCACGTCTTCGGCCTGGGATCTCATTGACTGGAGCAGAAGAGTCTTCAGTGATGAGTTCCACATTTACGCTTCTAAATTAGGCTCGACGACCAGCGAAGACGTGTCTGGAGACACCCTGGACAGCGATGGGATAACAGCCTGTCACCCGCCATACGGCCTGAGAACCATGAGGTGAGATTTTGTTTCATAGCAGGGCCTCTTTCTCTGTCATCTGCGGAACCTTCGTAACACTGCGGTACGCTGACGATGTTCTACGCCACTTTATGTTGCCCTCTGTGGAAGACATCTTAGGTTTACACTTCAGCAAGGTTGCCGAATCTCTTCTCAATTGGGAACGTTTCTAACATTATGGACAGGGCCCTTTAATCAGCTCGGGATTTTGACAGTCTAACGCACCAGTAGGATAAAGTTTGGTACGGCATACCTCAGGAGCACATCCAATAACTCTATCCATCAATGCCAAGCCGAATAACTGCTTGCGTAAGGGCGAGAGGTGGACTAACTCGTCATTGGCATGCTCTCTTTGTGAAGCTCTTCCTTCTGAAAAAATAATGTATTTTTTCTGAAATTGTAATCAGCTGTTTGCCTGTACATGTACACCACGTCTATCGATTTCCATCCCATTAGGATAATTCCTTCGTGGTGATTCTGTTTTTTGTCTTAGAGTCTAAATATCTTCGATGATTACAATGTCTGTGTTCATACAGTGTCTAGGTCTGTATATTACAATGTCCTTCCAACATGCAAGCATGTTGAAATTCTAGAGAGTGCGTACGTTGAAGAGTCGTGTGACATATTACTTCCTCCCCTCCCCACCTCATATGTCTCCAACAATTCTTCCCATGAGCCACTCTTTAATGGAACAGGAAAGGGAATGGGAGAGGAGGGGGAAGACTGACACAAGAAATACCCTCCGCCACACACCGTTAAATGGTTTGCGGAGTATAGATGGATATTAGGTGTATTTTTCGTTTATACGTTTTGTAAATTACACAGTTCCAACGTTTTATCTCGGGTTGGCGCTAGAGCTCCAAAACATCTATTAAATGAGGACATTTTTGCCACAAGATTGTAAGAAATGTTATTCTCAATACAGTGCGCAGTATATCGCTTACAGCCGACTGGCGAAAATGTTGTCATTTACTATAGTTTCTTATGTCTAAATTTTTGCTTACATTGCTCCCAAAATTAAGATTATAACAACTGTAAAGATTTGAAAATGATACTAAATGATAATATTGATAACAGAAAACTTACACCGCAGCATCCACTGCCCTGTTTTTTGTTATTTCTGCTATTGTGACCACAAATCGAACTGTAAATCAATAAATATTAGAATTAACTTTTTACATTAGTTTCAAGCAGTAAACTGGTGAATTTATTCAACGAAGTTCCAAAAAACAGAAAATAGCAATGTTCGAAAATTATATTCTATTTGCGCTTATCACTGTCGGGCGAAAACAGAAGTCAAGAGATTGAAATTTGTGTGTACTCTGTGGTGACAGTCGCCAGTATTATATGGTTTCCTGGACAAAAGGGATCTCTTACAAGTTTCTAGCATTTGAATAGTGGCCGACTAAACTCAAAACAAATGGATATTTGGTTGAGAATTCAGAGAGGAAGTAAAATGTTTCATCTACTTACAGAACAAACTACGCTGAATCCATCCTTATTTAAATAATATTACAGTGGATCCAGGACCACCTCATTTTATTAGTACTTCCGTTTGCTTTAAAAAATGGATGGAGAAAGTTGTCACTACAGCTAGCTGGAAAGCCCTTACTTTGCATTATTCCACGTAATGTGAAAAAAATACTTTCTATTTCAATACAATAATTAACAATTTTTGTTTTCAATTCTATTTGCCCTTCTTTCTATGTCAGTGACTTATTTTACCTCTCTTTTTCTAATGTATTCTCTAATAGCTGACCTTAATAATCCATATGTTTCTCATTTTCCAACTTATAGCCTGAAAATTTCGCCATTTTCTCTTATTATTTGACCCTGTAGGAACTTACTGAAAAAGTAATCAAACTGTATGAGACTTGAAATAAAAACAATCGGAAATCCGAATGGGAAGTAAGGTTTCATCTACGATGTGAGTGCCCATAACGCTGCCTATAAAATCTAAGTTTACTGCAGCTTTAGGCTCTCAGTTTTGTGGGTGAGTCGGAGTACGGCAGACATGGTCCAAGATCGAATGGTCAGAGCAGACACGAGGCCGCTGACGACGTAGTGCGCCAGGATCAGACGGACAGTATGTAGTGGACTCAGTACGAATAATGTTGACTTGCTGCGTCGGGGGGATTTCAGATGACCACTTCGACCAAGCGGGAGCTGAAGTATTAACAGCAGTAAAATCAACTATATTTTGATACAATAAAGATTCAGAAAATTTCAGGACAACGAACAGTCTGTATCAGTGAGACGGACACTTCGGCACTTTACAGTTGTTTCCGTTGTAACAATTCCAAACGTTATGGACTTTTTTTCCTCCAAACGTTACGGACTTCTTTTCCTTATTCATGTTCTCTTGTTCTTCATTAATCCTAATGTATGCAAAACCGCATTGTTACGTTCACAGGTGACGGAAAAAGTGAAAGGTATATGATACAGCTATAAGCAACGAACATTGTAAGTCAAATAGTGTCTGATGTCACTTGTATCATAATTAAAAATAAACTCAATAAAAACACCGATACACGTATGATGTCGACACTGTGCAATAGCACAATACTCCTGTCATTCTAAATCGCAGGTAATTTGTTGTACTTAGTCGTAATCTCACTGAATAATTCAAGTGGCAATTAATAAAACGGTTACCTGTAATTCGAAATTGGAGCAGCCGATGTTAAGTCTGAGCCTGTCATTAAAAATAACGCCTAAAAGGCTTTGAATGAGTAGGGAACATGTAACTGTACATTTACTTTTCCATTATGTTTTATTTGTGCTAATCAAAAGGTTAATATGTATTCTTTTGTTGGTAGTAACTACAGTACCTAGTTTGGTTTGAGGTCACAAAATGACTGGCGCCAAAAGGTGTTGTTTCTTATACGTTGAATGTAAGAGTTTTTTTGTATATTTTGAATGGTGGACTATTTTTTTAATTTTTAAGTAAAAACTGCTGACAGTGTAAAGCCAGCGGATACAATCGAGAGCAATTAAGGACTGGCGCAGCGAAGCACTTAGTCTTTCGTTGTCTTTTGTGAGATGCGTTTCTGTTTATGTCTGTCATTTGTGGCGATTTCTATGTGTAAGCGGTGACACGCTGCTCTTGTGAACGGTAGTTAATAATTTTTCTGCGGAAGTATTAGCAATATCTGAACTTTTGAGAGTTTAGGTGTCGCAGTGGGTATTAGAAAACTGTGAGATTACTTTGGTGAAGTACTTTGATTAAGTGAAGGTCCAAAGGGTCTTCATGTTTAAACGATTTCACGTCTGATGCTGGGGACTCTATTTGTATTTCTTTGTGATTACTGGGTCTGATTGGAACATTTAATATTATAATTTAATGGGATTTGATGTCTGCAGTTCGTGGTGTGGTACTAGGTTCACTGCCTCTGTATCACGGAGTCCCGGTTTCGATTTCGGTCCGGGTTGGAGACTTCCTTCGCTCTGATTCTGAGCGTGTGTGTTGTCCCAATGATTTCATCTCATAATCATCACAAGTACGTTCAGGTTGGCAAAGTGGCATCTGATAGGTAGACTTGCACCCGGCCACCTAATTATGCCAAGCGGTGCCTCCCAGTGAACAACCCACATGGTCATTTGATTTCATGAAACGTCATTGTACAACGTCTCAACCACTAATATATATTTCCGTGTAATAAGGCGGTGCTGAATCGATAAACAGTTGTCATTCGTTCTTACAAACAGGTGGATATTGTCGACCTATCATGTACCTTTTGTAAGTAAATGTCTTTTTTTCCCTTTTCTTCTTCTTAAAATGTCTTACACTCCTCAAATTTCACTACTAACCTAACATCGGCAACATTTATATTGTTTGACCATAGCGTAAGGTTATATAATCCTCTGATACAACTAATATGACGAACTGTAGCATCAACAGGGTAGTACCCCATATTTTCATACTAATTGGGAGCTTGGAGTAAGAACGGGAGTGGGGCAGTGGCTAGTACACTGGACTCGCATTCGGGAGGACGACGGTTCAATCCCGCGTCCGGCCATTCTGATTTAGGTTTTCCGTGATTTCCCTAAATCGCTTCAGGCACATGCCGGGATGGTTCCTTTGAAAGGGCACGGCCGACTTCCTTCCCCGTCCTTCCCTAATTCGATGAGACCGATGATCTCGCTGTCTGGTCTCCTTCTCCAGACAACCGAACCCAACCCTTAAGAACACTGCACATCTCATTACAGCTTTGTTGGTGTCGTAATGAGATCAACACATAACTGTGGGGTGAACTTAGGATTACATTGGAAACGTACTGAAGTCCGATATTATGTTCACAGTTAAACTGGTATACTTACAATAAAAATGAAAGTTTGGAAAAAGTTTTTTCTCGAAATATTATACCGTTAGGTTCTCCAATTAATGCCCTTTCGAACGGTGCAGAAAAAATTGCGTCACACTTAGCTGGTCGTTCTGAAGCCGAAACGGTGGAAGAAAGGATGAAAAATATTGAAAATTATCAAATGTGTGTTTCATAACGCTGGAAAACATACAAAGTGGAACCCCAGAATTCGAATCTGAGTGCATGGAGTCAAAGGTGGCGTGTATGTTGCTTTTAGAATATCAATGGGCATTATTAGGCAGACGGGCGATATCTGGGACACTCGCTCTGCAACAAGTTGCTTAAATCAAATGCACAGGGACTTGTAATCAAGTACGGATGAAGCTTAACGACTCTAGGACATGGAGCTAATTGACAGAATTGAACATATTTCAATTTCCTTGAATCGTAGAGTATACAATTCCTGACTTGCAGAGGCGGGACTTCATGTACTCTTGGTGCATCTGTGTAAATGCTGCCAAATTCTTAAAATTTTATGTTCTTTTTAAACCCCCGCCACGTTCGGTACTGCACTCGTGTGACCTTACTGCACTCCGAGGAGAAGTTATTCGGCTCGGTGCCATTGGTCAAATTAAATACCGGCAGTGCCAGACGAGGAGAGCTTCGCGCTGAAATTTGCGCAGAGGCGCCTGTCGCACCCCGGCACTGACATTGGCAGCCAACAAATGGGAGCAGCAATTACTGTTAAGCGACGGCGTCCTCCAGGGGCTGGGCGGCGCATCCAAAGCAGGTCTCTCTCCTTTGCAGTCGGTCCCACACCGGCCTCGTCACGGCTACTGCGCCTCGTTACGTCGCTGCGCGGTGTCGTGGTAGCAGATTAAACGCCGCAGTACGCGAAACTGCACTCAAAAGTTGTAGCGCTAGAGTACTGGCGAAGAAGATGCAGTGGGGCTAAGGAGACGTGTGAAGAAAACAGCAGTAGAGAATCGTCTTAATTCAGGTGTCTGAGACAGAATGTCTTCCTTTTGTACGTCCATACTTTTAGCAGGACGTCTCTGGGACGACGGCCGTTTACTATCTTGACAAAAAAATAGAAACACCTACAGCCGTCCTTAGGATTTTAATTTATTTTGTCGCTACCAGTTTCGACGCTTCATTGCGTCATATTCAGGCTGTTTTGATATATATTGTATTTGAATGGTTCTCGTGTCAGCTGACAGTTGATGGTTGGAGTGCTGACACGTGAGATTCAGATTATCTGCGGATCCAGTAAGGCTGGCAACGGATGGTTTATGCATGGGGATCGTATCCACCTGTACCGCATTAAAACAGCCTGAAGATGACGCAATGAAGCGTCGAAAATGGCAGCGACAAAATAAAATAAAATTGTAAGGACGGATGTAGGTATTTTTATTTTTTGTCAAGAGAACGTCTTCCGTTTGTTGTTAACTGCCTGAAACTTTTCCGGATTGTTTTTGGGTTCTGTACCTCAATTGACAACAACGGATCCCTTATAGGATCACCTTGTTGTCCATCTGCCTGCCAGTCTGTGCAACCGTGAAGACCGCTTTTTCTCAGGAACGGATAGACGTATAAAGTTGACATTTATGTCACATAGTAAGGTCTATTACACTCACTTAGCGGTGCGGATAAGTAACGCTTCTGAGTCACTACAATCAGGAGATACGCTATTTATGTCACATACTTTAATGCTTGGGTACCCACTCATAAAAACTTATATGTATTTTCCGCTGACCTAGAATCGTGAAATTCGACCAGAAGCGAGGTTTCACAGTGTAAGTACAGGAAAAAATCTGAAAATTGTTAATTTGTAATTACATCAAACGAAAAATAAAATTTTTCTATTTGTTACCAGTCTGTGCCTGTCCGTCTGTTAATGCCTCTTTATACAAATTATATCTCATTTTGGGAAATACTGTCTTATCTCGTTAGCCGCGTGGGATTAGCCGAGCGGTCTGGGGCGCTGCAGTCATGGACTGTGCAGCTGGTCCCGGCGGAGGTTCGAATCCTCCTTCGGGCATGGATGTGTGTGTTTGTCCTTAGGATAATTTAGGTTAAGTAGTGTGTAAGCTTAGGGACTGATGACCTTAGCAGTTAAGTCCCATAAGATTTCACACACATTCGAACATTCTTATCTCGTTATACCGACTCAGACCGGTCTGTAGATTATCGTATATTGATAATTTTTAATTCTTGGACTGTCTGACTACAACTGAATGAAACACAATTTTTGTGCCATACACGTTTCGCCTTTATTCTCTGCAAGCCATCTTCAGTGGCCTGGAATATGTGCACGTTTTTACTATGTAGTTTATATTTTGGGGCAATGTACCTAAGGGATATAAACAATTATGTTGGTCGGTTTTTGCTATGATGTGGTAATATTTTAAATTCTACTTAAAGGTTGCGTGGACGATTTTCTAAATATTACATTTCTGTTCCATTTTTGGTGCCGTTCCTCTTGTTATAACTGCCACTTGCGTTCTTTTTTTTTTTGTACATTTCGTAGCACTAGGAACTGAACACATGTTTTGGTACAATGTTTTGCTTTGTATTGCCGACTGTCAGGTATTACTGCCAAAGATCGAATTTTATTGCCAACTTTCGAGTGTAATTTTTGAAGTATCTGTGATGTGTTTGCGTAAGCCTGTGCGTGTGTATATATATATATATATATATATATATATATATATATATATATATATATATATACTCCTGGAAATGGAAAAAAGAACACATTGACACCGGTGTGTCAGACCCACCATACTTGCTCCGGACACTGCGAGAGGGCTGTACAAGCAATGATCACACGCACGGCACAGCGGACACACCAGGAACCGCGGTGTTGGCCGTCGAATGGCGCTAGCTGCGCAGCATTTGTGCACCGCCGCCGTCAGTGTCAGCCAGTTTGCTGTGGCATACGGAGCTCCATCGCAGTCTTTAACACTGGTAGCATGCCGCGACAGCGTGGACGTGAACTGTATGTGCAGTTGACGGACTTTGAGCGAGGGCGTATAGTGGGCATGCGGGAGGCCGGGTGGACGTACCGCCGAATTGCTCAACACGTGGGGCGTGAGGTCTCCACAGTACATCGATGTTGTCGCCAGTGGTCGGCGGAAGGTGCACGTGCCCGTCGACCTGGGACCGGACCGCAGCGACGCACGGATGCACGCCAAGACCGTAGGATCCTACGCAGTGCCGTAGGGGACCGCACCGCCACTTCCCAGCAAATTAGGGACACTGTTGCTCCTGGGGTATCGGCGAGGACCATTCGCAACCGTCTCCATGAAGCTGGGCTACGGTCCCGCACACCGTTAGGCCGTCTTCCGCTCACTCCCCAACATCGTGCAGCCCGCCTCCAGTGGTGTCGCGACAGGCGTGAATGGAGGGACGAATGGAGACGTGTCGTCTTCAGCGATGAGAGTCGCTTCTGCCTTGGTGCCAATGATGGTCGTATGCGTGTTTGGCGCCGTGCAGGTGAGCGCCACAATCAGGACTGCATACGACCGAGGCACACAGGGCCAACACCCGGCATCATGGTGTGGGGAGCGATCTCCTACACTGGCCATACACCACTGGTGATCGTCGAGGGGACACTGAATAGTGCACGGTACATCCAAACCGTCATCGAACCCATCGTTCTACCATTCCTAGACCGGCAAGGGAACTTGCTGTTCCAACAGGACAATGCACGTCCGCATGTATCCCGTGCCACCCAACGTGCTCTAGAAGGTGTAAGTCAACTACCCTGGCCAGCAAGATCTCCGGATCTGTCCCCCATTGAGCATGTTTGGGACTGGATGGAGCGTCGTCTCACGCGGTCTGCACGTCCTGCACGAACGCTGGTCCAACTGAGGCGCCAGGTGGAAATGGCATGGCAAGCCATTCCACAGGACTACATCCAGCATCTCTACGATCGTCTCCATGGGAGAATAGCAGCCTGCATTGCTGCGAAAGGTGGATATACACTGTACTAGTGCCGACATTGTGCATGCTCTGTTGCCTGTGTCTATGTGCCTGTGGTTCTGTCAGTGTGATCATGTGACGTACCTGACCCCAGGAATGTGTCAATAAAGTTTCCCCTTCCTGGGACAGTGAATTCACGGTGTTCTTATTTCATTTTCCAGGAGTGTATATATATATATATATATATATATATATATATATATATATATATAATGTGTGTGTGTCTCCAGAAGGCGAAGCGAGGGGGAGATTTTTCTTGCTGCTTGTGTGAGAGGGTTGATTGTTATATTATTATTTCTCTTATTACGTGTAGAAGGGAGCCTGTACTGATGCGTGTTTGCACATTTGTCACGTGTTTGTTTTCAGTGACGACTTTCTGAATGTGGAAGTTTTCTTGCATTTGTGTAAGATATTTGTCATGGTTACTTATTCTCATTACTTTCATTTCTTGTTCCATATTTGTTGGATGGTGATTATGGTATGTTAAATGTTCTGCAAATGTGGAATGGTTTGTTTCGTACTTCTAACACCTGATCTGTTCTTTGTACCATGTATTAAATTCCTGCATGACATGCCTATATATATATATATATACACTGCATAACAACTTTGACATTCAGGTTTATATATTCCTGATTGCTTGAATTTATCCCTTTTGGAAGTTGGTTGGCTTAGGTGTTACTGGAGGGTTTGCCCAGTCCTACATGCTATATGCTATTTGGAAGCCCTGTCTCTTCAGGATGTTTGCAACTGTGTGTGTTAATTTGTGTGTGTAAGTCATAGTGTAGCATCTGGTTCTTTTCTGTGTGATGTTGTCATTGTGTGTGTTTGTTGAGTGTGTTTGTAAATTTGCAGCTTGTGAGGTATCTTGTATTCTGGAAGTGATGTGTCTGTTTTGTACTTGTGTTTTTATTCTTTGATTGAGGCTGTGTACTACGTGTGTGTCATACCCATTGTTCTTAGCTATTTGTATGATTGTACTCACTTCTTTTTCATAGTTTCTCTTGCTGAGTGGTATCCTGTTTAATCTATGTAACATATGTCTTAGTGTTGCTAGCTTCTGGTTGTGAGGATGATTCGATGAGGACTGTGGCTGTGGTTTTCTAAAGGTGATAAATGTATGTTGCCGTTTTCTTTTTTTATTGTTATATCAAGGAAGTTTATTAGATTTTCTTTTTCTTTTTCAAGTGTCAAATTTATGTTCTGATGGGCTTTGTTGATTTCTCTAGATACTTCGATAGCTGAAGGGGTGTTTCAATAGATATAAAGAATAACAAAAGAGCAAGAAGTAGTGCATAAAATTAATGAAGGAAGCAGCACTGCAACAGCTGGGGCACTATGGACGCTACTTCACCTATTCACTAAAGAGTAGTGAACCCCCTGGGGTTTGCTTTCTTGCAGTTCATCACTACTCTATCACTCCTCCGAGTCCCACAGTTCATGGTCTTTATCAAAGTTTTCATTTCCCTTCAGAGAATAGTTAGACTGAAATTTACTAACATATATCACTCTCTTCAAGATATCCTTTAGTCTATAGTTTTGACCTCCCATTGTAATACTCTTCTGATAATGCATATTTTCTATCATTTCAACAATATTATTTCTTTTTCATATAATGTCTGAATGTTTAATTTGCTAATCATTTCCTCAGTATATCCATTCACAATTTCCTTGGTACTATCATTGTCTATAAACATCTCACAAACTTTCATTACATCAGTCTGCCTACCATTGAACCAGTACACATCCAGGAATTCTATGGTAAGTTCCTTAAAATGTGTTTGTATCACTCTGGAGCATATGTCCCCATTTCAATCTTTTCCTTTCCAAGCTAACACAATATCTTCTCGACTTTTTCTTTTTCAAGCTGTCGACTATAACTTGACTCCTAACAGTATTTACAGTAGAAATTGAATTTGCTTCTACACTGAGTTCACAGCTATGTTTTCAATGTTTTTACCACCCTGTACCTGCATTACTGAAGATGCCACCAATATATTTCTGTCCCAAATGGTCTCTTCTAAATCATATACCTTTCTCTTTTTTCCAGAACTGGTTTCTTTAGTTTCTTCAACTTTTGCGTCATTCTTCCTACAAAATTTTTGGAAAATCTAATCATAGTCAGTTTTTCTCTTGTTCGTTCTCAACAGTCTGGGCTTCACTGTATTTATACAAGAATTCTACCTCTTCATTTGTAATACTTTCTGACTCATCTTGTTTTTAAACATTGTACTTTAACTTCTTTAATTGTCTGATCTATTGATTCACCAAGCTTTTTTGTTTACTCATCCGTGTTTCTGCTAATAGGTTCTGTTTGCTCACTTAGTTCTTCCTTCATTTCTTTATGCCCTCCTCCCATTTCATCTTTCATTTCCTCCTGACCTTCTTTAATTCCTTTCACTTCCGCCAACAGCAATTCCAACATACTTTCATTTTCATTCTTCTCATCTACTTCTTTTTTGACACCTGGTTTCAGTTTAATGGCTGATCCTCACTCTACATTTTCTAAAACAAGTCCTATAACTTTATCTATTGCCTGTTCACTTCCCCATTTCCGGAAACTAGCTATTAATTCATCTTCTTTAATTGTCATTTTGTAAACCCAATGAATGCAGAAAAAGCAAAGCAAACACCCTTTCCACCAAATTTCGGGCTTTGATCCGAAAATTAACAGATTCCTTTAGGATAGCACTGAAACGACACTGTCCTGTCACAACATGGCCGAAATATTTGGCGATAACGGATCAAAGTGTATGTAACTGCATCATTCGAAACACCACCTCTCGAACCTCGACTCAGGAACCGTCCGTGTTGAACTACACTGACTGACAATACTACGATCCATCTCCCCTAAATTCAGTGCAGCTGGAAAGTTTGTTATGTGGAACCAGGGATACTCTAATTTTCTTTAGTTTGGCTGAACATTACATACACACATGCAAATAATTACCCAAAAACTATAACGTTACGGATAATCACCCATTAGCCCTACTCAAACGGATTACCGCTGATAAAATATTCTCCTAAACAAAGTGAGCAACTCGTGCCGTGTTTCTACCTATTAATGTAATGGCGGATAACGCATAGTGCGCAAAATTATCAGCAGAGAACAATCATTAGTACGAGATTAAATGCAGAACAACAAAACATGTAATTGTAGGTAAACAGTTACGGGGTTCCTTAATTAAAAAAAAAACATTGGCAATTAAAAGCAAATGAAAAGAAACCAAGAAGTTTAACTCTTATCTCGTTAGTATTAGTAACCATCATTCGCAAAAATGACAGTGTCGGAAATGAATAGGTTTGCGAAGTTATTATGGTTATGAAAAGAAATAACGAAACAAATGAAACCAAGTTTGGACTACTGTTATGAGTGTTACTGAAAATATAGCTGAATAAAATTACAGTACGGCAATTTACAACTAAGTAAACTGAATGACCAATAAAAGGTATTGTTGTTTCTATATAAAGAGTTTTTACAACACTGATTAGAATGCGGTGTCTCCTAGCCGATGCTCCTTCAAACCAGTTCCCACTTACCGTCAACATCCGCGTCGTTAGTCCACGATCCTTCAGCATTTAATCCAATAATTGGCGTCGTCTTGCTGATGTTCTTGATCGTAAGTGCCAGTTATGAATGTAGCAGATACGCTCGATGTTTGCAGAATTAATTCCAGTCTGCCTATCTGCATACAACGGCGAAAATAAAACACGCTTCCTTCTATTAACGCGTGACGTAACCTGACAGCATAATGTTTGTCTGCCTATCTGCATAAAACGGCGAAAATAAAACACGCTTCATTCTATTAATGCGTACCGTAACTTGACATCATAATGTTTGTGACACTGTTTATCCGCAGTTTTAATATTTATGGTTTACGATCGCGTTGCGACACTTTTCTCAGTATATCCGTCCGCACTGTGGAAGTAAGTCATGTCAGCTATAAGCGGCGTGTGCAATTGTCTACGTAATCACATCAGTCTCGTGGCACACAGTACATTCACAGTTAAAATTCTTCGTATAAATATAAGACACTTCGACGTGTTAGTACATTTTCTGTTTCTTTCCAGAGTTCATGTATGAACTTAACAATCTGTGCCGGCTACAAATGAAAACAGTATCTCTACGGCGTGCATATAGCTTACTGGTCTGCATATCAAAGTTGTATGCTTAATGAGTCAAAACGCAGTTCTAGCAAATGAGCAATGTAACAACATATAGTGACTATTTCTTTGATCGTAGTACACACCGAGACCATAAACGTAGCATCGTCCAAACACTGATATTTTTCATCGGCCACGAACACAATGTGTAGCAGTACATACGCGGCACGACAATCACCTCTACTCTCTTCTTACTACGCCCGACTCTTTATCGGTGCCTTCTCTATCGACTTCTCGTTATGATTCCACATCACTCAAATACCTCGCTTCACATAGCACTTTCGACGATTCTGATTACGTAGATTTACAGTTTATACAAAATCAGAGTTTCACTTTACTCCGTCCATAGAAAACGAATTCAAATAACACGTTAAGAAATAAGAATATGTGAAAATGGAAAAAGGCAAATCACATTCATAACAACTACATTATGTAAACAGAAACATAATTATGCCAAGCATAAAATTTACAAACCCGTGTGGAATTTGCTGGTCTCCCATCGGGTGCCTCTCCCTTTGGAGGATGGGAGGAAGCTCATCAGATATGATCAGTACCGAGGAAAAAAAAATACTCCGAATGCACCAAAATCAGCTCTGCTGCCGTGAAGTAGGTAAAGGAATCTACGAAAGCTAAGGGAGGAACACCCCTACAGAGAAAGACCCGGTCCTCCAGGTTGGGGGTTGTACGCAGGGCCAATAAACTAGCTACGGAAAACTCTAATATTACGGATATCTTACATATGCCTCGGATGAAAAATGGGCCCCAAAATATGACGATCTTGCAATGGAAATCAAACATGAGGGCTGGAACATGGAATGTACGGAGTATGTTTAAAACAGGATCCTTCTGAAGACTCAGCATACAACTAGACATTAACAATGTAGCAATAGCAGCAATACAGGAAACACGACTATTAGGTCGGAATATACAAGATATGGATAAGTACACAATATTCAACAGTGGTAAAGAAGATGGTTATCACGAATTTGGAACGGCCTTCTGTGTACTAAGTGATATTCTAACTACAGTCATAAAGTTTGAAGCCATTGATGAACGACTATGCTACCTTAGAGTCAGGTCCAAGTGGTTCAACTTGTTACTGATAAACTGTCATGCAACTAATGACAAAGGTGATGTAATAAATGATAAATTCTATGAAAACTTATCAGACCTTTGGAACAAAGTACCAAAACATCATATCAAGATAGCAATAGGCTATTTTAAAGCAAAAATAGGAAAAGAGGATATTTTCAGACCAACTATTGCAAAAGAAAGTCTGCATGAGGAAAGTAATGACAATGCCATTCGGCTGATAAATTTCGCTGCATCAACAAATATGATCATTAGCAGTACTACCTTTCCTCATAAAAGAATACATAAAGTACCATGGTACCCAACTGATAAGAGAACAGCAAATCAGATTGATCATGTTTTCATAGATAGCAAACACAGAAAAACAATTAGTGACGTACGATTCTTCTGGGGAGCTGAGTAGAGGTCAGATCATAATCTAGTAATAAACACAATGAAAATCAAGCTGCAGGCAACAACAAAAGTTAAATCGAGACCGCAAAATATGAACAGATTTGATTTGCCAGATGTGATAGGGACAGAAGGAATAATGAAGTACAAAGTTGAAGTTTCAAAACAGTTTGAGGCTTTAAGTAATATGGAAGAAAGCCTTGAAATGACCAGTGATGAATACTGGAACAATGTAAAAGAAGCCATCCTCACAGCTGCAAATAATAACCCGTAGAGAGCTAAGAAAGGCAGGAGGAAATGGTCCAATGAAGAGTGTGAAGAATTTGATGACAAGGTTATGAAACTACGGAAAAAATGGTTACATACAAATAAGAATCCTGAAATAGAATTTGCTTATCTCCAGGCTCAAATGCAGGCAAACAAAATTAACTGAAACAAAAAGAAACAATTCCTAGAACAAAAAATTGAACCTATTCATGAATATCATCAAAATAACAACATTCGGAAAATGTACGGTACAATCAACAAAATTAGAAAAGATTTTAATTACAAAACCAAGTTGATGAAGGATCTAAATGGCAATATGATGATTGAACCAAGAAAAACTGTAGCATCAAGCAAGCAGTGTTTTGACAACCTACTGAGTTGTTCTGACCCAGAAGCACCAATTACTAGTTCCAGCAACAGTCACAACTGTGAGGAAATTCCAGAACCCACACGTGAGGAGATGGTAGAGTGTATCAAACGCCTAAAAATGGTAAAGCAACTAGTAGTGACACCATCCCACCTGAGATACTAAAATATGGGGGAGAAGCACTGCACAGAAGTTTATTTCATCTTCTGTAGATAATCTGGAAAACAGAGAACATTCCAAAATACTGGAGAGAATCATTAATAGTCCCTGAACATAAAAAAGGAGACAGGGAAGATCTCAGAAACTATAGAGGAATATCTTTAGTTAACACAGGTTATAAGATCTTATCTTGTTTATTGCTATGTCGCTTAAAACCATATGCAGAAAATATAATTGGGGATTATCGAAAAGGCTTCCGCAGAAACAGATCCGCCACTGACAACATATTTGTAATCACATCAATAAATGAAAAGGTTTGGGGATGTAAACAAAAAATGTATTATCCGTTCATCGATTTCATGAAAGCTTATGACTCCATCCATAGACAAAGCTTGTGGAATGAATTTGATTTCCCAGTTAAATTGATAAATTTCTGCAAAGTATGCATGGATGAAAATACAAGCAGGGTTTTACTAAGTGGATTAAAGTCTGATCATTTTAAAAATAAATCTGGGTCAAGATAAGGAGATGCCTTGTCGCCCCTTCTCTTCAATATAGCTTATAAAGAGTTGTGAGAAAACTCAACCTGGTACCAGCTGGGATCTTCCAAGAAAGCAAAATTAACGTGTTAGCATACGCAGATGAGATAGTGCTAGTTGGAAACAGTGAAATAGAGATTAGGTGATTATTTGTGGAGCTTGCAACAGAAGCATCAAGACATGGCCTGGAATGACGAGAAAACGAAATACATGATAGTTCAAAGATGTATAGATCAATAGGATGACCAGTCACATCTGATACTTGGTGAACACAAATTCGAGCATGTTGAACAGTTAAAATTTCTGGGATCAGATGAACAAAATCAGAGACAGGTAGAAATAAAAGCGAGACTGCAAAATGCTAACGGAGCCTATTATGCAATACAAAATCTCTTAATGTCCAAACTGCTGACTGGGGAAACTAAAATAAAGTTATTTAATACAATCATCAGACCAGTTCTAATCTAAGCGGCAGAAATATGGAGCCTAACGAAAACAGAACACCACCATTCACAAATGTTTGAGATTAAAATTTATAGAAAAATCTTTGGTTCATATTATGACAATGAATCACAATGCTGGAAGAGAAAACACAACACAGAAATCCACGAACTATCACAACAACCAACGATAGTTAACATAATAAATGCTAGAAGACTGCAGTGGGCTGGACATCTGATGAGAATGTTCAGGGAGAAGCCATATGGCAAAAGACCAAGGGGGAGACCCAGGAGTACTTGGAGCAATGAAATTGATTGCATATGCGAAAGATTGGGAATAAATAACCTGCAAAAGCCAGCACAAGAAAGGAGCATCTGGAGGAATCATGTGAGATCGGCACGCGAACTTCGAGTCCCTTAGAAACCTACTACTACTACTACTACTACTACTACTACTACTACTATAAAATTTACAAAACTCATTCTGAAATAATACAACCTGTAACGAAAAGGTCTGTTCCTAAAGACTGGAAAGTAGCACAGGTCACACCAATATTCAAGAAGGAAAGCAGGAGTAACCCAATGAATTACAGACCCATTTCACTGACATCAATTTGCAATAGGATTCTGGAGCATATACTGTACTCGAACATTATGAATCACCTTGAAGAAAATGACTTATTTATACTTACCCAACACGGGTTCAGATAATATCGTTCTTGTGCAACACAGCTAGCTCTTTATTCGCATGAAGTAATGAGTGCTGTCGACAAGGGATCTCGGATCGATTCCATATTCCTAGATTTCCTGAAGGGTTTTGATATCGTTCCTCACGAGCGACTATTAATTAACTTCCGCGCATATGGATTATCGTCTCAGTTGTGTGACTGGATTCGTGATTTCCTCTCAGAGAGGTCACAGTTCGTAGTAATAGGCGGTAAATCATCGAGTAAAACAGAACTGATTCTGGCGTTCCGCAAGGTAGTGTCATGGGCCCTCTGCTGTTCCTGATTTACATAAATGATCTAGGTGATAATCTGAGCAGCCCCGTTAGATTGTTTGCAGATGACGCTGTAATTTACCGTCTAGTAAAATCATCTGACGATCAGTTCCAATTACAAAATGATCTGGAGAGAATTTCTGTATGGCGCGAAAAGTGGCAATTAGCACTAAACAAGAAAAGTGCGAGGTCATCCACACGGGTACTAAAAGAAATCCGATAAATTTTGGGTATACGATAAATCGCACAAATCTAAGGGCTGTCAATTCGACTAAATACATAGGAATTACAGTTACGAGCAACTTAAATTGGAAAGACCACATAGATAATATTGAGGGGAAGGCGAAACAAAGACTGCACTTTGTTGGCAGAACACTTAGAAGATGCGACAAATCCACTGAAGAGACAGCCTACATTACACTTTTCCGTCCTCTGCTGGAATTTTGCTGCACGGTATGGGATCCTTACCAGGTAGGATTAACGGAGGACATCGAATAAGTGCAAAGAAGGGCAGCTCGTTTCGTGTTATCGCGCAATAGGGGTGAGAGTGTCACTGACATGATACGCGAATTGGGGTGGCAGTCACTAAAATAAAGGCGGTTTGCTTTGCGGCGAGATCTATTTACGAAATTTCAATCACCAACTTTCTCTTCCGAATGCGTAAATATTTTGTTGACATTCACCTACGTAGGGAGAAATGATCATCATATTAAAATAAGAGAAATCAGAGCTCGAACGGAAAGATTTAGGTGTTCCTTTTTCCCACGTGCCATTCGAGAGTGGAATGATGGAGAAGTAGTATGAATATGGTTCGATGAACCGTCTGCCAGGCCCTTAAGTGTGAACTGCAGAGTAACCATGTAGATGTAGATGTAGATGTTATCTTCACAGGCGGTGGGTCAGTAGCCACGAGTATGCGGTCGTGCGGGTCTCAATAACAGACACGCCAGTCGACTGTGCAGCGTAGATAGCTGAGCTTAGCGGTAAATGTCGCCTAACAGTGGTAACGGTGTGACAAGCTGAGAGGTGTCACCACACCAGGGCGAGTTTCTTGTCATGCCAACGTGACTAGAAACCAGATTTTAGCGAAACTACTGGGTACTGGAGGCATACAAATAATTCTAGATTTAAGGCTAGTTGTACTACCACGACTCAGGGCAACGCTAGGCAGTGACATGTCTGGGCTCTGCCAGATGCACGGACGAAGTACACCATCTGCACTGTCCTTCACTGGACTTGCTGTCACTGCCATATGACGTGCCGTCCTTGCCTGCCGCCACCGACACTGAGTCCCTAGGGAGGCTTGACGCCACAGCGCTAACCAGTGACAGGCTTCTGTCCGAGGGCAGCGAGTTGTAAAGCACGCTCAGCGGACCCCACACGCCGACACTACGGGTGTGTGCGGCTGCAAGGCGCTGTCTCCCAAGTGGGATGCCATTGGATCACAACACGACAGCCGGCCGCGGTGGTCTAGCGGTTCTAGACCGCGCAGTCCGGAACCGCGCCACTGCTACGGTCGCAGGTTCGAATCCTGCCTCGGGCATGGATGTGTGTGATGTCCTTAGGTTAGTTAGGTTTAAGTAGTTCTAAGTTCTAGGGGACTGATGACCACAGTAGTTAAGTCCCATAGTGCTCAGAGCCATTTGAACCATTTTGAACAACACGACATGCTGCTGATGTCAAGGCAGTGGTCCGCAGAGTCTTCTGGTCCACGCATCACGAGGTGCTAGCTTAGCAGGGCCAGCATGCAGTATGCTGCTGCCCGTCCATTAACACCTGTAAGGATCAAAAAGGAGAGACGTATCCGCTTCACTACACCATGTATCAAAATGAATAAACGTTCTTTGTAACAGTGTTTGCTCCGGGCCCCAAGGCCTATCACCACCTCTCACCACCTGACCACTTCTATAGGGTATGGACCAATGCCAGATTTTCATTCTATTTCCTCCCCAATCCCGGTTTGAGCTCATCATCCACAAGATACTATACCATAATCTTCCTTGTTTTCTGTGCTAAAAGAAGTGTTGCACAGGGCAAGAAGCTTATGACCGGCTAATAAAAAACTGATAATGAGTCATCTTCCCAGAAGCAGCCCTAAACGATTTGTCACGCTGGTCCCACAAATAGTGGACCAAAAAAGAAGTGAACATGGCATCAGCCTGTTTATCGCCAGTAATGACACAACACATTGCTCTTAAGAGGGCTCAGTATTCTGTTGCGGCCACATGTAGGAAGCGTTGCTTCACGCAGTGGAGAATGGCAAAACAGCGGCGACCGAGGCGTTGCGAAGTTAGCACAGATAGCCTTGCTGACAGTTGCAGTCTACCAACCGGCTGACGCAAGGACGCACGCAGACCGAGCGCCGAGCGAAGCCTGGAGAGTGCTGAGTAAGGGAAGTGAGGCCAGCACGCTTAGTTACACTGCAATATACTGCGGGAGTAATAATAAGAGGCTACCAGATATAAACAGTGGAGCGCAGGCAGCAACGGACAGAAGTCATTAGGAAGCAGTTCGGTTCTGAGGACGGACGTGGTCCGTGTCCGAATGTTCAATCTTCATAGGTGACGATTCCGGAAGTCTGTTCCAGCTCGCAGGAGTCATCCGTTCTATAAGGGATCCGTGATCCCACAAACGTAGATGCTAGTATCCGACGCCCAGGTCGATTGTCGAGTGCTGCAGGAGGCAGTGAGACGAGTGTTGAGTGAGGAGTAGCACTGATGTGTGTCGAGTGAGCTGTAGTGTGGGAAAGACGGGCACGAATGGTGGTCGAGTGAGTTGTAAACGGTAGAATTCACCGGAGTATGACGAGTGAGCACGTCCCCCTGATCGTCGTGGGGTTGACCCTCATTAATACCGATTCGCGAGTGATATGAAACAGAAAGTGACAAGTGACGAATTACGTGCTTCGCGTCAACCGCGTCGGCCAGCAACAACCATGGATTGCAGTGAGGATTGTTGTGAATGTTAACCATCAGCATTGCGTGTGACGAAGTACTGGAAATCAACAACCAATAAAAAGAAATAACTGTGATTAGACGTGTAAGACGAAGGTAGCAACTGCCTCAGCATTTGTGTGTTAGTAGGAAATATATATCAGTTTGTACATCGCAACCTTTGTGGTCCTTAATAATAGACAAACTGTCAATCATTCCACTATTCAGTCTCAGAACAGCCGCACTGGGTTGAAATACCCCCGAAACCACAGCAGAAAAACCGATAGCCTTTCATCCATTAAGCACACGGTCATATAATCATAATAATTGTTTGGCGGCTTCGATAAATTACGTAAAACCCAATAAAAAATTTAAACGGGGGTGTTTCATCTTGGCTCCCGTGAAAAGGACAGTGCAACCTTCGGATCCGAACAATGGTTTATTAAGCACTATTTTTGATTTCAGTGGAAAGATATTAACATTTGTCGTTAGATTTTAGCGCAAAAATAATTTGGTTTTGTCGTTACCGTGACTAAAGTCAGAGTATTTCAACTAGGAACATTGTAATATAACGGATTTATGGGGATATTAGAAATCGCGGGAACGAAGCACGTTATTTAGACAATACGGTGCAAAAGTGACTGAGAAACAGTAAAAAATTTGTTTTTAGAAGTTCAAGTGACAAAACCAGTATTAATAAACAATGTATTGAAGTATGGACACGAAAATCTGCATGAAGTACTGTAAAATTTGTACTCTAAGAAAAGGCGCGTTTGTACATAATCGCGAGTAAACCAGCCAAAATTCCGTTACGAAAGTATCAGGAGCATGTTTTCAAGTGACTTTGTATCCGAAATTACCTTTTGAACGGAGTGAATCGCTCAATTTGATGTGGACCCATAAACTGTTACTGCATTTGCGAGTGTTGACTGTGGCGTAATTGTTGAATGACGTCACCCAGACTGTGAGCGGCTAGCCAAAGAATCTGAAGCAGTGAAGAAGTTCCACACGGCGCGACAGCAAGGATTTGGAGAGCGGAGATGTACTACACTGACCGGTGATTACAGTGGGTCCAAGTGGCTGAAGTAGAAACAACGACGACGCGTAGTTCGACATCGAGTGGCGATCCTCCGAAGTATAAGACGTCTGCGCCACCTACCCACAGATCAACGAAATAAATGAGTTGTTGTTGTAGTGGTCTTCAGTCCTGAAACTGGTTTGATGCATCTCTCAATGCTGCTCTTTGCTGTGCAAGCTTCTTCATCTCCCAGTACCTACTGCAACCTACATCCTTCTGAATCTGTTTATTGTATTCATCTCTTGGTCTGCCTCTACGATTTTTACCCTGCACGCTGCCCTCCAATGCTAAATTTGTGATCCCTTGATGCCTCAAAACATGTCCTACCAACCGATCCCTTCTTCCAGTCAAGTTGTGCCACAAACTTCTCTTCTCCCCAATCCTATTCAATACCTCCTCTTTAGTTACGTGATGTACCCATCTTATCTTCAGCATTCTTCTGTAGCACCACATTTCGAAAACTTCTATTCTCTTCTTGTCCAAATTAGTTATTGCCCATGTTTCACTTCCATACATGGCTACACTCCATACAAATACTTTCAGAAACGACTTCCTCACACTCAAATCTATACTCAATGTTAACAAATTTCTCTTCTTCAGAAACGATTTCCTTCCCATTGCCAGTCTGCATTTTATATCCTCTCTACTTCGACCATCATCAGTTATTTTACTCCCTAAATAGCAAAACTCCTTTACTACTTTAAGTGTCTCATTTCCTAATCCAATTCTCTCAGCATCACCCGATTTAATTTGACTACATTCCATTATCCTCGTTTTGCTTTTGTTGATGTTCATCTTATATCCTCCTTTCAAGACACTGTCCATTCCGTTCAACTGCTCTTCCAAGTCCTTTTCTGTCTCTGACAGAATTACATTGTCATCGGCAATCCTCAAAGTTTTTACTTCTTCTCCACGAATTTTATTACCTACTCCGAATTTTTCTTTTGTTTCCTTTACTGCTTGCTCAATATACAGATTGAATAACATCAGGGAGAGGCTACAACCCTGTCTCACTCCCTTCCCAACCACTGCTTTCATTTCATGCCCCTCAATTCTTATAACTGCCATCTGGTTTCTGTACAAATTGTAAATAGCCTTTCACTGCCTGTATTTTACCCCTGCCACCTTCAGAATTTGAAAGAGAGTATTCCAGTTAACATTGTCAAAAGCTTTCTCTAAGTCTACAAATGCTAGAAACGTAGGTTTGCCTTTTCTTAATCTTTCTTCTAAGATAAGTCGTAAGGTTAGTATTGCCTCACGTGTTCCAACATTTCTACGGAATCCAAACTGATCTTCCCCGAGGTCTACTTCTACCAGTTTTTCCATTCGTCTGTAAAGAATTCGCGTTATTACGGATTGGAATTATTATATTCTTCTTGAAGTCTGAGGGTATTTCACCTGTATCATACATCTTGCTCACCAGATGGTAGAGTTTTGTCGTGACTGGCTCTCCCTAGGCCGTCAGTAGTTCTAATGGAATGTTGTCTACTCCTGGGGTCTTGTTTCGACTCTGGTCTTTCAGTGCTCTGTCAAACTCTTCACGCAGTATCTTATCTCCCATTTCGTCTTCATCTACATCCTCTTCCATTTCCATAATATTGTCCTCAAGTACATCGCCTTGTATAAACCCTCTATATACTCCTTCCACCTTTCTGCTTCCCTTCTTTGCTTAGAACTGGGTTGCCATCTGAGCTCTTGATATTCATACAAGTGGTTCTCTTCTCTCCAAAGGTCTCTTTAATTTTCCTGTAGGCAGTATCTATCTTACCCCTAGTGAGGTAAGCCTCTGCATCCTTACATTTGTTCTCTAGCCATCCCTGCTTAGCCATTTTGCACTTCCTGTCGATCTCATTTTTGAGACGTTTGTATTCCTTTTTGCCTGCTTCATTTACTGAATTTTTATATTTTCTCCATTCATCAATTAAATTCAATATTTCTTCTGTTACCCAAGGATTTCTATTAGCCCTCGTCTTTTTACCTGCTTGATCGTCTGCTGCCTTCACTACTTCGTCCCTCAGAGCTACCCATTCTTCTTCTACTGTATTTCTTTCCCCCATTCCTGTCAATTGTTCCCTTATGCTCTCCCTGAAACTCTGTACCACCTCTGAATCTTTTAGTTTATCCAGGTCCCATCTCCTTAAATTAGCACCTTTTTGTAGTTTCTTCAGTTTTAATCTACGGTTCATAACCAATAGATTGTGGTCAGAGTCCACATCTGCCCCTGGAAATGTCTTACAATTTAAAACCTGGTTCCTAAATCTCTGTTTTACCATTATATAATCTATCTGATACCTTTTAGTATCTCCAGGAGTCTTCCAGGTATACAACCTTCTTTTATGATTCTTGAACCAAGTGTTAGCTATGATTAAGTTACGCTCTGTGCAAAACTCTACAAGGCGGCTTCCTCTTTCATTTCTTTCCGCCAATCCATATTCACCTACTATGTTTCCTTCTCTCCATTTTCCTACTGACGAATTCCAGGGACCCATGACTATTAAATTTTTGTCTCTCTTCACTACCTGAATAATTTCTTTTATCTCGTCATACACTTCATCAATTTCTTCATCATCTGCAGAGCTAGTTGGCATATAAACTTCTACTACTGAAGTAGGCATGGGCTTTGTGTGTATCTTGGCCGCAATAATGCGTTCACTATGCTGTTTGTAGTAGCTAACCCACACCCCCATTTTTTATTCATTATTAAACGTACTCCTGCATTACCCCTATTTGATTTTGTATTTATAACCCTGTAATCACCTGACCAAAAGTCTTGTTCCTCCTGCCACCGAACTTCACTAATTCCCACTATATCTAACTTTAACCTAACCATTTCGCTTTTTAAATTTTCTAACCTACCTGCCCGATTAAGGGATCTGACATTCCACACTCCGATCCGTAGAACGCCAGTTTTCTTTCTCCTGATAATGTGATCATCTTGTGTAGTCCCCGCCCGGAGATCCAAATGTGGGACTATTTTACTTCCGGAATATTTTACCCAAGAGGACGCCATCATCATTTAATCATACAGTAAAGCTGCATGCCCTCGGGAAAAATTACGGCTGTAGTTTCCCCATGCTTTCAGCCGTTCGCAGTACCACAATAGCAAGGCCTTTTTGGTTATTGTTACAGTGCCAGATCAGTCAATCATCCAGACTGTTGCCCCTGCAACTACTGAAAAGGCTGCTGCCCCTCTTCAGGGAGCACACGTTTGTCTGGCCTCTCAACAGATACTCCTCCATTGTGGCTGCACCTATGGTATGCCATCTGTATCGCTGAGGCACGCAAGCCTCCCCACCAATGGCAAGGTCCATGGTTCATGATATATGATAGCAGCTTCATCCCGTCGCCAACCACTGTACTACGAGACTGCGTCAGCGCGATTCGCCGCGAGCTTCGCTTTGCACACGGCACCACACACCAGCTACAGCAACGCATCGTCTGACAGGCGCCGCGGCGGAGGAGCCAACGCCAACACGACTAGTAGCGCGACTTCAAACGTCAAAACATCGCGACTTGGACGAGCGTCGAGGGGTGAGTGAAGACGATTTGCTGACGTGAGACTAATTAATATTGCACTATCTTCAGAGCGCGGAAGGAACTTCAAATTAAATTTGTCAATTGCAGAAAATATAAAAAACAATATATTTTGTTAACATTTCTTTGCGAATTTGTTCTGAAGCATGGTATGCTAATATGCATGTGTTTTCATGCTGTATAGCACAGAATAGTGTCTCATTTGCATTATTTATTGTAAACTGCATGTTTATATGTCTTCTAAGTTATGTGTATGTCACTTCGGGATTTTGTGTATAAATGCAGTCATTGATGTTTGATGTGGATAGGCTTCTGTAAATTATGGTGTTCAATGGAGAGGTCTATTTTGCCAGTCTGGGTTAACCGAATACAGTGAAGGATTATTTCGTTATTAACTAATTAGTGAGTGTTTGGGTTACTGGGAGGTTATTTTAATTTTATTTCATTTCTTTTTTTTTTTTGTCTGTGCATAGTGAATAGTTAGAATGGATCCTGAATTGAAAGAGAAGGTTGTGGAGGAGGTAGTTAGAAAAATGGAGATAAGGCAGGAGGACAAGTATGAGTCAGGAATTGGTAGTAATGCAATGTCAATGGAGAGCTCATTGGGTCATTCAACCGGTTACCCTGAGACACCTATTGGAATGGAACTGAGTCTAGAGGATGGAGAATCACAGTCAATAATATTCAAGATGTTCCAAGAAATCAAGAAAGGAAATGAAGAAATCAAGAAAGAGAACAAAGAAATCATGAAAATTATAGCAGAGATGTTCCAAGAAAGCTTAAGGAAAGGACTGCAGGAATTCCAGGAACAGATGAGAATAACTTTTCAGGAGAGAGTTGACAAGCTTCAGGTGAAGGTAGATGGACTCCGAGAAGAGATGAACGATATGAGAGTAGAGATAATTGGAAAAGCTGAGGGAGATGTCAAGGGCGTCAAAACTGAATTGGAAGGGAGAATGCGAGAAGTCGAAGCACACCAGAACCAACGGATTGAAGACGTGGTACATGTGCAGCAGCTGTGCCAGGTTAACATCGGTAAATTGGGAAATAGGCAAGTGAAATTGGAGGAGGCTGTGGAACATATAGTCACAAGTGAGATCAAACAGCTGCAGGAGGTAGTCCAACAGCTAGAAACTAAAACCGAAGAGATTGATAGGAAGATAAATAATGCCACCTTAACAGTAGGAGAGGGCAAGCTCGTTACATTAGTAAATGCTGATAATAGGTATACCCAGACCAACATGGGGCAAAAATATAAACCCAAAGAGGCATTGCATCCAATGATATTTACTAAATGGTTACAGGGAGTTTTCCAAGCACACTTATGAGATGCAGATAAAATTCAGCTCGCAATAGACAGAATGGAAGGTGAAGCTTTCACCTGGGGAGTTAGGAAGAAAGAAGAAGTTACCAGCTACAGTCAATTTGAGGAAGAGTTTTTAAAGAAATACTTGTCCAAAAGTCACCAATGTGCAACACTTGAAGATTTACTGCATCGCAAGTCCCTTAACACCTGGAGAGGTACCTTGAGAGAATTTTCTGAGCATCTATGGGAGTTGAATGAAACATTGGAGCAGCCGTTGAATGACGACATAATGATATCAGCAATTAAAAGGAGGTTAAGTCGTAGGATGCAAGAAAACTTATCTGGAAGCCTGATTAAAAATAAAGGTACTTTAATGGAAGTATTGGAGCAATTAGAAACTATTCATGCACAGGAAAACAATCAGACACATGATCAGAACGAAGGTGGAAATAATTATCATCAGTTTAATGGTCCACCGATTAACAGAGGTAGAGGTGGGGGTAATGGACATAGGAGCCGTGGCAAGGGTCGACAGTTTTACCACAATCATAGGTGAGATGATGATGATAGGAATTATGAGAGGGGAGAAGATAGACGAAGGGATCATGAGGTACGAATTGAAGAAATAAGAGAGATGTAGGGAGCTAGCAACTCTTGCTGGTATACCAAGTGGCGACTGGTACACTCCCAGCTGGGTGAGACTTTATTTCTTATTTCAAGTTTCACTCCTCTACCATCTTTCTCTATCCTTAGGTTAAGAAAGTTAGTGTGTAGTAGTTAGGATTGGTAGTGGTCATCCAAGTAATTCAGTCATGAACCATGTAGCAAATTTATAGTTACTTATAATTTATAGTAGTTACTGTTGATGTAGAGTGTGAGATGTCAGAGAATCAATAAGTTAAAAATCAGTTTAGTGTCAGTACATTAAAAAATTATTAGTGCCAGAAATAATAAAATGAGAACCAGATCAGAAAGCTAATGTTTATAAAATGTGGTGGAAAGCTAGTTGGTCAAACAAGAGTTTGTGTAATCTTATAGAGTTGTTTTGTGGGGCATGAAAAGGTCAAGCAGTTGTAAGAGAATGGAAGTAATGTATCAGCTTGCAAACAGGAAGGCATATGGAGAAACAAATACAGGAGGAGGTACTTGTTTGAATAAATGATGTGAAATATTATGTACAGAGAGGCCAAGGAGTCTGGAATAGTATTTTTATGTAATTATTGCAGCGAATATGGAGGATTGAAGTAGGTTGAAGATATATATATATATATATATATATATTTGCAGTTGAAGTTGCTGTTAATTTGAGGGAGTTATGTGTAATGAAGTGTACTGAGTATGAGATGTTTGAAGTATTGAAGTATATGGAGGATTGATGTAGGTTGAAGATATATATTTATTTGTAGTTGAAGTTGCTGTTAAGTTAAGGGAGTTATGTTTAATGAAATGTATGGAGTATGAGATGTTTGAAGTACTGAAGTATGTCATTTAGCACATGAGCAACATCTGTTTGCAAGTTATTTGTAGGTACACATGTTGATCTAAAGTATGCTGATAAAACAGAAAGTGTAACTCATGAGTAATGAGTAATTCATGTATCCAATTAGCTATCAGAGTCAAGCAATTATGGTTATGCTCACGTCAAGCTTTAGAAGCAGAATTCTGGCACTGTGTAATGAATAACAAATATCCATATAGCAAATTTGAATTAATGTCAATATAACGAGAAATATTGTACCTCTCATCTGAGCATTAGTGATAACAATTCACATATGGCAGTATAAATATTTGGCAAAATGAAAGGATCAGTAATTCACAATTTTTCATTGGGTGATCACTGGTTATAGCGATGCAAATAGTTATGTAAGACATATTTAGTGCCATAATGGAGCATTTAATATTATTGAATCAATTTGTAGAGGTATGAGGGATTCTAAAATAATTGCATAAGTCAAGGTGTAAATGCTATATTTTGTTTTGATATTCAATTTCGCTTGTGTTAAAGAGACAAATGAATAAGTTGTGAATTTCTTCCTTAACTTTGATGTCTTTTGGCCAAGTGAATTATAAGTTAGAGCGATAGTAGTATGGACGGCAGGAACCGCGCTGAAAGGACGGCATACCAAAGGGGTAGCTGGCATTCAACTAGCTTTTTTTCTTGTCTTTGCTGTAGTAAGTTATAAAAGATTAAACAGTAACAAATATGTAGTTAACGGCCCATACAAACTTTTAGAAGTGAAGATTTTTGGTAATTGAATGTAAGATAAGTTTGTAAAAATATTTACCATGCTATGTTAATTAAGATAGATTGATGGTGTATTATGTTTCTGTAGGGGCAGTTTGCTTTACCGGAGTCAATAGGGTATTATTTGTGATATGATGCAACTTTCAGTATGTGAAGCAGAACTTAAGTTCCTCATTTTCATTTATATACTATGTGATAATTTTTTCCTATTGTTCTTTTTCGCCTGTGGCTACAAAGAAGGTTTCTAGGGCGGGGATGTAAGGGGTCCGTGATCCCACAAACATAGATGCTAGTATCCGACACCCAGGTCGATAGTAGACAGGAGTCGATTGTCGAGTGCTGCAGGAGGCAGTGAGACGAGTGTTGAGTGAGGAGTAGCACTGACGTGTGTCGAGTGAGCTGTAGTGTGGGAAAGACGGGCAAGAATGGTGGTCGAGTGAGTTGTAAACGGTAGAATTCACCGGAGTATGACGAGTGAGCACGTGCCCCTGATCGTCGTGGGGTTGACCCTCACTAATACCGATTCGCGAGTGATATGAAACAGAAAGTGACAAGTGACGAATTACGTGCTTCGCGTCAACCGCGTCGGCCAGCAACAACCGTGGATTGCAGTGAGGATTGTTGTGAATGTTAACCATCAGCATTGCGTGTGACGAAGTACTGGAAATCAACAACCAATAAAAAGAAACAACTGTGATTAGACATGTAAGACGAAGGTAGCAACTGTCTCAGCATTTGTGTGTTAGTAGGAAACATATATATCAGTTTGTACATCGCAACCTTTGTGGTCCTTAATAATAGACGAACTGTCAATCATTCCACTATTCAGTCTCAGAACAGCCGCACTGGGTTGAAATACCCCCGAAACCACAGCAGAAAAACCGATAGCCTTTCATCCATTAAGCACACGGGCATATAATCATAATAATGTGATGTCTACTTCAGCTCTGGGGGTCGGCCCGAGTCCGGTCGGCACCATGGCTGACTAACTACCGCGAGAACTTCCAGCAGGACCGGCCGCAGCGCGGTCTTGTGCACAGGCGCCGCCAGGGACTGACGCCCGGACTCCACAGCAACCCGGCCCCACGGCGCGTGGTCCGTCAATGACGGGAGCTCGCGGACATCGCGACTGTCGGTTCCGCAGCTGCCGGTACGGCAGGCGGCGGCAGCTCTCACGGCGACGCGGCTCCGTGGGGGTGCGATACTGGGCTGCCGAGCGGCGACGAGTTCATCTCAACCACAGGGCATCCTGACTTCAGCGGAGCACTGGTGGCGCGCGTTGCGCACATTGTCGGAGAATCTACACAGCAGCAGCCAGGCGGAGGGATCCGCAGGGCTAGGCAGTGACTACGAGGGAGAAATTGTAAAGAAAGCTCAATAAATAATTGTAAAACTCCACGCCGTCTCAGTCTTTGGCGCAGCCACTGTGTCAGCTGCTAGCAAGTACTGCAGAAGTCGTAACAAGTAGCAAACGGCCATAACAAGTACTGCAGAAGTCGTAACAAGTGGCCATCTGACGTAACAATTCTTATGTGGGGGTAGCCATCGTGATTTGCATCTATCATTGGTTTCTCATACCATTTCAGCTGAATGCCGTGCAGTTCCCCAACAATTACTTAGTATATCATTATTACACCGCTTATCTGTTACTGCCATCTTATACAGAGTAATTTTTTTTAAATGTATCACACACTCCAAGAGGGGGTAGTGTTGCTCAAAACTAGAACAAAATTTCTCAGAATGACGTGCCTGGAAATCAATACTTGTTGACTATGGACCAATATGTATTCTCATATCCATGTCTATGTTACGTAAGTGTAGACAGCATAGGCATTGTTGCATGTGATTACGCTGGTCCTTCATCACAGTGAATCACCCACTATTTGAAATACACCTTGCTCTATTCAGATTGTATCGCAAGCGTTTGTCACACATTCCTGTAATGTGTTAACGTTTTTGCTGAGTTGGGCATACACCAATGCATTTAACTGTCTCCATAGCCATAAAGCCAATGTTTTTGGACCTACTCGACCAATCAGTCGCTCATGAAATGGTTCGAAGTGATACTGTCACATAATTCCCGGAATACTCCGTGGTACACGTCGTGCATAAACCATAGCCGTCGTCGTTCTACGAGGTTAACGTTCTACGGCAGCGCAGAAATCAGTGTTGGCCCTATGAGTTTGTTACCAACAATTCTCGCTCATACATTGATAAGCGATCCCGCTGCCTCATACCCATCATTGTTCGAGGATATGCATCTGTGTTTGTAAACGCTCTGCTTAAAATTCAACATATCTTTACTAATGAAGAATATGCAGGTATGATTTATGTTCACACGTTCTGCCATGGTAGAGTGGTTATCTGCGTTTTCATCACACTGCGTGAAACAGGTATTCTTCCAGGTTCCCAATTTTCTTCTGAACGTGTAGTCCAATACCTGTACAGAAAGGCAATAGATTATTGAAATAGTGCAGATTAGTCCTACCAGCACCACGTGGCAACTTTCTGCAATTAGCAATGTCCCATGATAGCATGTATAGCGAACATTCCGTGCGGAAAAATAGTACCTGTTTCAAATACAGCGTGTCCAAAATCTTCGCATTGGCGATAAAGCCACACGACTTAAATTTCGTCATTGGATAAATGACGATCGCCATTTACTTCCATTAGGAATAATACTATTCGCTGATGAAGCCACGTTCACATGGAATGAAATCAACAACACACCTAAGAATCCTCTATGGTCAGAGGGAAACCGACGCGCTACAGTGGAAACCAGTTTCCATGTTTGTTCGTTTTTCGATCAATGTTTGGCGCGTTGTGATCGGAAAAACGTTGGTAGGACCAGTCGTTTTAGAAGAGCTAGTGACAGGGGGAATTAATTACTTGCATCTTTTGGGAAATTTGTTTGTTGAACTCGATGAGTATTTTACGAACACCATAATTACGCTCCTTTAGCCACGACTACAACATTATTTTCAGCATGACCAAGCCATTCCACATTTTACCCTAATCGTTGGATTGGCCATTTTAGTACAATTAACTGGCCTCCAAAACCACCAGACATTACGCCATTAGATTTTTGTTTATGGGGTTGGATGAAGTCTGAGGTGTACAAACAAACGTTGAATAAGCGAGATGAATTGCTTGGAGACACGAATTATTAGACTCGTTTGTAAGTATCTCACCGGGTAGGAGACGCTAAACCCTATTTTCGACCCTAGAGATGTGCAGGTAGCGGAATTTCTTGCCGACCCACACAATTATCTCTCCCCCTACTTTTCCCAACTTCCGAGTTCGACCTTCATCCCGGCAGACAGTTTTAATCGGCCAAGAAGTTTCCAAAAGTCGCACACTTCGCAGAAGAGTGATAAATTAATACCGGAAACATCCCCTTAGCTGTTGCTCGGGAGTAACCTTTCTTCCTGGAGCGCTAGACACGCAGTGTACGTTATCTGATCAAAAGTATCCGGACGCCTATTAGTAGACACGAATATAGGGTGTGTCTACCCTTCGCCTTTATGATAGCTTGAACTCTGCTGGGAGAAGCTCAAAGAGGTAATGATGTTGGATGCCGGGGTCTGGAGCGAAATAGACGCTCAAACTCATCCCAGAGCTCTTCCATTGTTTCAGGCCAAGACGCTGAGAAGCCCAGGCCCATTTCAGGAATGTTGTTCTTCACAAACAATTGTTTCACACGTGGCGCTTAAATGGTGCATTACCATGTTGATACAGTCGTTGCGTCCGAACTGTTGCTCCACTGTATGCAGTACACAGTACTGTATAACGTCTTCATAACCATTCACACTGAGCGTTTTCTTAAGCACGGTAAGGGAACCACTTCCTCACCACGAAAAACACCCTCATACTCTAACAAAACATCCTCCGTACTCAATCAGTAAAGATACTGCAATCGAAAGACGACACCACACGTCCCAATCCATATCTGGCAGCAGGCAACGTTATTAAATAGAGCGATTTATGAAGGCCTATGAAAAAATAATAAAATTCGTTTGAAGTGGGGGCCTGCTTACGTAGTGACCAGCCGATCCATTTTAACTGCTGTTTATCTGTATGGGTTTCTTACAATTGCACGCTGTTAGAAATGAAATTAAAAAGAGCTGTACACTTCTTCAAGGGTTTCGATAGAACGAGAGCGTGACAGAAACTACCAACAGATTACAGCACAAGAGTTGTTCAAATTTTAAGCCTGCGACAGTAAAGTCTGATATATTCGGAAGTGTCAAGAGGTATTCAGGAATCTGTTCTTTCTGTGCACCGTATGTGATTGTAAAAGGAGGAGGTACCAACATAGAATGTGTGAATACAGATTTGTTCGTCTATGAGTTTACGTTGCCTTTAGGAATTTAGCCCCGTTATGTAAGCCATATGGCTCATATAAGCTCTCACATTCTCTTACTTTTGCCCACTGTGAAAACGTCCTATTTCTGTACTTATTTTACTGGGTTGCTATCGTCCAGATAGACTTATAAAGGATTGAACGTAATTATCGCTGAAACAATATAAGCACATGCGTTCTGGGGGGGGGGGGGGGGGGCGGGATTGTGGAGGAGCTTAGTGAAAAACGCTTACGAGTAAAAAAGGAACTACGACCACTATTAAAAAGCGCTTTAACTTTATTGGAACATAAAATGTTTTCCTCAGATTATAGTATCTCATTTGTGGCGGCGCTTGTGGAGGCTGCAGTAAATTATTTGGCATCTGCGGTAGGAATTAAGAAGCATTTAAGGATAAACTGCAGGTCCTTCTTCCCTCGTAAAATCGTTAAAATCTATTAAGCAGAGCTTGAGAGAAACGATGTTACACAAGGGTATGGCCACAATTAATTGTCGCACGATAATGACATTGAATTAGTCGCGAAATTTTATTTCATTAAGCCGGGAACGAAGTAATTGTGCCATTGATATCGTAGAAAAGTACTTTATTGAAATTTTCGTTAACGACCTCAATGTAGATTTCATTTCCTATCGCCCCCTACCATAACGTTTTGAAATGAACAAGATACGTTAAATAATTGTATGAGAAGGGATCATTATAATTCTCTAGTTTCTTGCGTTCTTGTGATCCTTCAAAATCTGATGAAACACCTATATTAATTGCGATATCTTTATATGTGCAATGAAAAATTAAAACAGAGAATATATTTCGTATATGCTGAAATATTAACGTATTCGGCACAGTCATTGTGACACAGTCTTTGCGCACAAGTGTATTGTCGTTGAAGTTGTTGTGGTCTTTAGCTTGAACACTGCTTTGTTGCAGCCCTACTCTGTCCTAAACAAGTCTAGTAATTTCAGCATAACAATACAATTACAACAATAATTTCTTCCTCCTCCCCCCCCCCCCCCCGGCAAGTTCAGTTCGGTACCTCTTCATAAGGTAATCGATCTATACGTCTAATCTCCAGATGTAAAAAGATTCTGTTCTCTTCTTGTGAGAACTGTTTATCATACACCTTTCACATCCGTACAAGGTCACACTGAAGGTAAAGACCTTCAGAAAAGACTCCCTAACCATTAGATTTATATGCAATGTTAACGAAATGTATGTTTTTCGTAACGGTTTTCTTTTATAGCTGTTGTCAGTTATCTTGTTGCTAAAATATCTGTGGGAAATAGTCATGTTAATTTTCCATTTACATCTATGCAAGCTGTTTTTCACTGCAAGATGATCATGTAGACGTTGTCAGGCAACATCGGCATAGCTGTTATTTCAAAACAATCCGTAACTGTGCCTATACTCGTTGTCATATGTTTTACTCAATTTATTTAGTTAGTTACATGTTACATAGATCATTTCAATGATTTTTGTTAATCGAAATGTTGTGAAACGAGTTAGTTTAAAAGATATGAAGGCATCGTCAGATAGCTGCAGGATGACCATTTACAACATCCTAAATGGAACAAGGGCCTAAATTATTTTGCAGTCCTACCCATGCAACTACACATGGAGCTACGCTTTTAATAGGGTACTGGTTTTTAAATAAAAATTCTATGGAATAGAAGATGTCGTCCAGAAGAAATTGTTACAGTTTAGATTGAAAAAATTGTGCTGATGTATGTAGAGCTCGTTATAAACCACTGACAGTTTTAAGAATAAATAATAAAGGTCATTATTTCTCCTAATGTTACGGGTAAAGGCACTGCTTTTGCTCTAAGGCTGTGTGTGTTATTTATGACAAATTTCATTAGCATATATGTATATTGTGGAGGTGCAGTTAAAATGCTTAATTCCTTGAAGTACGTGCAAGGCGACTGTGCGTGAACACCACACATAGATCTTACTGCTCGCTTTTGTGCTATCAGTACTTTCTAAATGATGAGTTACCCAAGAAAATTATTCCTTGTGCAATAATTGAGAGGAAATAAGCAAAATATGTTAGGAGATTCATCCTAAGTTTCCATGACTATACGAAGGGTAGTAGTACCTGAACTTAACTGTTTGAGCTCTTCAGTAATATATTTCTTCCAGTTCACGTTTTCATAATTTATTTAGTTGGTCATCAGTCCTACTTGTTTGATATGGGCCACCACGAATCACCCTCCTGTGTTATCTGCTGAAAGTAATCAAATCCCTAACTTCCCTTGCAGTTTTTACCCTCTACAGTTCCGTGGAAGTTATTACCAGATATCTTTACAAGTTTCCTAACGTCCTGTACCTTCTTCTTGTCCGTGTTTTCCATATATTCCTTTCTCCGCCATTTATATGGAGAACCTCATTATACCTTATCGGTTCACTCAATCACTCAATTTTAAATATCCATCTATAGCACCACATCTCACAAGCTTCGATTCCCTTCCTTTCCAGCTTTCCCACAGTTCACAGTTCAATGCTATACAACGCTGCGATTCAAAGGTACGTTGTCAAAAATTTCTCCCTCAAATGAAGGCCTATATTTGATACTAGACTTCTACTGACCAGTAATGACCTCTTTGCCTGTGCATATCTGGCTTTTATGTAAACCTTGCTTCGTCCATTATGTATTATTTTGTTTCTGACGTAGCAGAATTCCTTTACATCATTTGGTTTGTGGTATCTATATTCTGTAACTATGAAGCTGTTCATTTCATTCAACAGATCTTGTAATTCGTTTTCTGATAGACTCGTGGTCTAGGGGTAGCTTCTTTGCTTCATAAGTAAAACTCGAGTCTCGCCGCAGATTAAATTTTGATTAATAATCAGTATTGGCGGCCGAAGACTTCCGGCATAAGGAGTCACACCTCATGCTGCCAACACCCTTTTCAAAGAGGGCGGAGGAGCGGACAGAGGTTCAGGGCACTCTCTTGACCCTGGGTTGGGAAACTGCCCCTAAAGGCGGAAGAATCAGCAATGATCAACGGCGTGAGGATGCAGAAGGCAATGGCAACCACTGCATTAAAAAGACACGTAACGTGTATTCATTGGTCATATGACCTGTAATTGAAAAAGTGTCATGATGATCTCCCCCTTTGCAAACGATTCCGAAATAGTCCCCCATTCGGATCTCTGGGAGGTGACTGCCAAGAGGGAGGTCACCATGAGAAAGAGATTGAACAATCAACGGAACGATAACGTTCTACGGGTCGGGGCGTGGAGTGTCACAAGCTTGAGCGTGGTAGGGAAACTAGAAAATCTGAAAGGGAAATGCAAAGGCTCAATCTAGATATAGTAGGTGTCAGTGAAGTGCAAAGAAGACAAGGATTTCTGGTCAGATGAGTACAGGGTATTAACAACAGCAGCAGAAAATGGTATAACAGGAGTAGGATTCATTATGAATAGGAAGGTAGGACAGAGAGTGTGTTTCTGTGAACAGTTCAGTGACAGGCACGTTCTTATCAGAAACGACAGCAAACCAGCACCGACAACAATAGTTCAGGTATCCATGCCGACGTCGCAAGCTGAAGTTGAAGAGATAAAGAAAGTGTATGACGATATTGAAAGGGTAATACAATATGTTAAGGGGGATAAAAATAGTCATGGGGACTGGAATGCAGTTGTAGGGGAAGGAGTAGAACAACAGGTTACAAGAGAATATGGATTTGGGACAGGGACTGAGAGAGGAGAAAGACTAATTGAGTTCTGTAACAAGTTTCAGCCAGTGAGACTCACAAGAGGAGGAGGAACACTAGGAAAAGGCCGGGTAATACGCGAAGATTTCAGTTGGATTAGATCACGGTCAGACAGAGATTCCGAAATCAGATACTAGATTGTAAGGCGTATCCAGGAGCCGACATAGACTCAGATCACAATATAGTAGTAAAGAAGAGCAGTCTGAAGTTTAAGACATTAGTCAGGAAGAATCAATACGCCAAGAAGTGGGATGCGGAAGTACTAACGAATAACGAGAAACGGTTAAAGTTCTCGAAGGCTATAGATACAGCAAAAGGATTAGCTCAGTGGGAAGTACAGTTGAAGAGGAATGGACATCTATTAAAAGGGCCATCACAGCAGTTGGTAAGAAAAACATAGGTACAAAGAAGGTAACTGTGAACAAACCGTGAGTAACAGAAGAAACACTTCAATTCATCGATGAAATGAGGAAGTACAAAAAGGTTCAGGGAAACTTAGGAATAGAGAAATACAAGTCGCTGAGGAATGAAATGAATAGGAAGTGCAGGGAAGCTAATGGCTGCAGGAAAAATGTGAAGACATCGAAAAAGAAATGATTGTCGGAAGGACAGACTCAACATAGAGGAAAGTCAAAACAACCTTTGGTGACATTAAAAGCAAGGGTGATAATTGTAAGAGTGCAACGGGAATTCCACTGTTAAATGCAGAGGAGACAGCGGATAGGTGGAAAGAATACATTGAAAGCCTCTACGAGGGTGAAGATTTGTCTGATGTGATAGAAGAAGAAACATGAGTCGATTTAGAAGAGATAGGGGATCCAGTACTAGAAACAGAATTTAACAGAACTTCGGAGGACTTAAGATCAAATAAAGCAGTAGGGATAGATAACATTCCATCAGAATTTACAAAATCATCGGGAGACGTGTCAACGAAACGACCATTCACGTTTGTGTGTAAAATGCATGACGCTGGCGACATACCATCTGACTTTAGGAAAAGCATCATCCACACAGTTCCGAAAGTCAGATGGTATGTCAAGTGCGGGCCAAGTGCGAGAATTATCACACAAACAGCTTAACAGCTCATGCATCTAAGTTTGCTGACAAGAATAATATACAGACGAATGGAAAAGAAAATTGAGGATGCGGTAGATGACGATCAGTTTGGCTTTAGGAAAGGTAAAGGCACGGGAGAGGCAATTCTGACCTTGCGGTTAATAATGGAAGTAAGCCTAAAGAAAAATCAAGACACGTTCATAGGATTTTTCGGCCTGGAATAGTGGTGCAAGATGTTCGAAATTACGAGAAACGTAGCAGTAAGCTATAGAGACAGATGGGGCATACACAAGAGGGAATAATAAGACTGGACGACCAAGAAAGAAGTGCTCGTATTAAAAAGGGCGTAAGGCAAGGATATAGCCTTCTGCCTCTACTGTTCAATCTATACATTGAGGAAGCAATGATGGAAATAAAAAAGGTTCATGAGTGGAATTAAAATTCAAGGTGGAAGGAAATCAATGATACGATTCGGGGATCACATTGCTATCCTGCGTGAAAGTGAAGAAGAATTATATGATCTGCTGAACGGAATGAACAGTCTAATGAATACAGAGTATGGATTGAGAGTAAATCGAAGAAAGACGAAGGTAATGATAAGTACTAGAAATGAGAACAGCGAGAAACTTAACAGCAGGATTGATGGTCACGAAGCAGATGAAGTTACGGAATTCTGCTACCTAGGCAGTAAAATAACCAATGACGGACGGAGCAAGGAGGACATCAAAAGCAGACTCGCTATGGCAAAAAAGGCATTTCTGGCCAAGAGAAGTCTACTAATATCAAATACCGGCCTTAATTTGAGGAAGAAATTTCTGAGGATGTACGTCTGGAGTACAGCATTGTATGGTAGTGAAACATGGACTGTGGGAAAACCGGAACGAAAGAGACTCGAAGCATTTGAGATGTGGTGCTGCAGACGAATGTTAAAAATAAGGTAGACTGATAAGGTAGAGAATGAGAAAGTTCTGCACAGAATCAGAGAGGAAAGGGATATGTCGAAAACAGTGATATGGAGAAGGGACAGGATGATAGGACATCTGTTAAGACATGAGGGAATGACTTCCATGGTACTAGAGGAAGCTGTAGAGGGCAAAAACTATAGAGGAAGACAGATATTGGAATACATCCAGCAAATAATTGAGGACGTAGGTTGCAAGTGCTACTCTGAGATGAAGAGGTTAGCGCAGGAGAGGAATTCGTGGCGGACCGCATCACACCATTCAGAAGACTGATGAAAAAAATAAATAAATAAATAAAAATAAATAAATAAATAAAATCGCCTCACGTTCACTAAGGACAGCAATGTCATCAAGGAATCTTTGCATTGATATTCTTTCACCCTGAATTTTAGTCCCACTCTAGAATACTTCTTTTATTACCGTCAGTGCTTCTTAGACGTATAGACTGAACAATAGGGGCAAAAGATTGCATCCGTGTCTTACACCCTTTTTAAGCTGCAAACTTCGTTCTCGGTCTTCTAGTCTTATTGTTCCCTCTTGGTTCTTATACAAGTTGTATGTCACCCATCTTTCCCTATAGCTTACTCCTACTTTTCGAACATCTTGCAAAACTTTAGATTGTGGAACACTTATTCCAAATTGGTAGATCCTCACAGCATGTTCCGATTGTTCTTCAGTCTTGCTTCCGTTATCAAGCACAATGTCAGAACCGCCTCTCAGGTGCATTTACCATACCTAAAGCCAAACTGCTTGTCACCTAACACATTCTCAGTTTTCTTTCCCACTCTTACTTTTGTCAGCTTGGATATATGAGCTGTTAAGCTGATTGTGCAACAGTTGTCTTAGTTGTCTGCTCTTACTATCTTCAGGATTATGTGGATAATATTTTTCTATAAGTCTGATGGTATGTATGTAGGTTCAAAGATTATACACACCAATTTGAATACTCACTTTCTTGCCATTTACCGCAGTGATATAAGAAAGTCTGAGGGAATATTGATTGATAGATAGCCTTCCACTTCTTGATCGCATTCTGCAACACCCAAATCAAAACACACAGTACACAGGAAAGGTATTCTGCTCAGTCAATGGTTCACAACTGTTCCACTCAAGTATGGCCACCCTCTGCTACCACTGCTGGTTGGGGAATGGAAAGGTATTGGGTCCCCAAAATAAAATGTACTATAACAGCAATTTATTAACCGAAATTTTTGTAATGAGAAAATGTGCAACTCAACACAATACTCGAAACGCACGAGAGAAAGACGATGGAAAAAAGAGGAAAAAAAGTTACTCCACGTCGGTGGTTCAAAATGAAATTATCAAATAATTCAAATACTTAGCTGTTTCAATCAAATTCTTAGTCGCCCTTTAGTGTTACGTGGTAATAGACACCTCAAGAACATTAGTTGTCTACACTTACCAGCTGCACAAATGGCTTGAGGCTGAATGATAAATATCTTCCATAGCAAAGCAAATATAATTTAAGGTATTAAACGACTGCAGTAAATGTGATTAAAAGAGAATTTCAGCTGTATATCAGGTAAATAATTATTATCAGCAACTGCACAAACGCTTTATGATAAATGTCTTCCACGGCGAAGCCAAAGTAATTTAACGTATTAAGTGGTTGTAGGAAAAGTAGTTAACATAGAATTAAAGATCGAGATCAAGAAAACTGTTATTCTTAGCAACTGCGCAAACATCTCTACGCCCAGCAACAAATGTCTCCAATGGCGAAGCGAAAATAATTTTAAGTATTAAGCGGTTGTAGGAAAAGTGGTTAACAGAGAATTACAGGTCACGATCAAGCAGATAATTATTCTTAGCAACTGCGCAAATAGCGTGAGGTTGAATGATAAATCACAAGATAATTATTACATAGGCAGCTCGTTCGAAAAACAGCAAATGACAAGCAGTTCGGTCTTACTACTATCAGCTGGCCAGCTGTCTTACCAAAATAGATATCTTTTCCACAGAGATGTGTTATTTACAAAATGATTTGGTGAATGGCATCAGACCCACCGATGCATACAATGAGACCCCTTTCTGTGCTTGCCCGTGGTAAATAATGTGTTAAATAAAGGATAATATGTCATATAACAAACTTGTATACACAGGATTAAACACCGTTCTCATACTACGTAAAACACCAAGGCATAAAAAAAATCTGACAAGCGTTAATAGCGCTAAACAACATTCTAATTAAATACAGAACGCCAATGAATTAAGCCAATATAGCAAGCACCGAAAGCATTAAACACTATTATGACAAAATACCAAAATCACTTATGAATTAAAAAGGCTGGCGAGAATTAAATACATGATTTGCCAGACAGGAGGCTTACAGTTAAATTTAAAAGTAAGTCCGATAAACACTGTTTTAATGGAATACAAAGCACTATTGAATTAAAGAAGGCTGGGACGCATAGAATTAAAAACGTGGCAGGCAGGTAGCTTACAATTAAACTTAACAATAACTGTGTTAAAACTAACAAAATACAAGACACTAATGAATTAAAGAAGGCTGGCTAGCATTCAATAAGTAATACTCCAGGCAGATAACTTACAGAATGGTTTGACATAAATCGCAGCTTGCGCAAACAAACAACCTAGCAACGCTGCTCAGGAACGTGGCGAGTAGACAACACAATCAAAAACTACTACATATTCGTCACAAATCGCGCATAAGCGTCCAGAACGTCGGTTAAACGCAGCGTAGCAGCAAAACACAAACAATTGCCTTTAGCTTACCACAGTGAATGGGGGGAATGACTATGAATACCAATCAGACCCAAAAGGAACCCTGATGGAATGGGATCTCACATCGGTTAAGAGCAAAATTATTGCCTGTTACAAAAGACTTCACCCTACTGTCCAAAATATGGGCACACAACTGCTCGCCAAATGGACTCGCTTCCTCAACGGTCGGATAGCTGACAGTTAAACTACAACCGTTGTGATGCCACCAATAACACTTTACTGCCAAAGCAGCCACCTTCAAACTATGTTCTGTCAGACAAAGTGATCACACGGCCTCGGTAAACGCAGAGCACCAACTGCGCACACCACCGCCAGCAAGCCACTTCTCTGCTACAAACAATCCTGTAGGAAGAACATCCGCAACTGATCATTATACCAGAGGTTGAAAATACCGCTTCACTTGTAAATATCTGTTATTGTCACGACCGGTTTCGGGCTCTCATAAGCCCATCCCCAAATGGTGTTGCATCTGTACTGTGGCCCCGAGCGCCGCGATGGGACACGTCCACAGCGGCGCTCGGGGGCCACAGCACAGTTGCGACACCTGAGGATGGGCGTACGAGAGCCCGAAACCGGTCGTGATAGTAAAAGAAATTTACAACTGAAGCGGTATTTTCAACGTCTGGTCTCCTCTGGTAGTTGAGCACACCTCTATATATGCTCAAGGGTCCTCTTGCAGCCAGGTGTCCTCTGGTGTCCCAGAAACGGGACAGAGACAAACACAAGGCAGATACAATCGACACTAGGGCGCCAAGGACGTTGCGTGTCCATGACACAATCCAACTTCTCAGCTCCTCAGGTTGGAACTTTTGCATATGGGAACAGCAAGGTGTGAGAGGATTCACCAGTATCCTGGGTCCCAGTGGCGACCTTCGGCTGGTTGATGTGAGCCATGGTTAATTTAGAGGTGCTTAGTGACTGGATAAAGAAGCTCACTTGGGGCATAATTTGGACCATCTTGTATTGTCGTACAAACGTGGCAACAAGTGGCCTTCTGTTCCCCTTGCTTTTTTGCCAAAACGTTCTTGTGGTAGTCTCTTCTTAATGGCCTTATGATCATTATCTTTAGGAAGAACGTCATTAGTTGACTATAAGTTGGAAAGTGGAGAATTAACAAGGAACGTGAACATAAGTTTGAAGGTAGGTGCCATGAGTCTCGTGCGTGCCTGTGTTAAATGCAACCTCCCATGGTAGGTGACTACGGCCAAATTAAGACTGCATTTCACACGCTCCCTGAAGGAGGGTTGTGGGTAGTTGCCCATGGTGGTTACATTAGAAACAGAGCTGGTAAAACAGCTTTTTAAAGTCACGGGGAACAAAAGCAGGCACATTGACACTAATCAGAAATTTTGGGGTCCCAAACGTGGAGAGAACATGACTAAGATGCTTAATTGTTACTCTCATATTACCTGCCGTACATGGTTGTAACCAAACAAAACTGGAGAAGGCGTGTACCATCAAAAACACATTCTGATTATCTTCTTAGCTGGGGGCAGGAGTTCTAGGCAATTGATGGACATCTTGTCCATACAGTGCTCCAGCATATCAGACTTAAGCTACCCCACCTGAGCTTTGGGGCTGGTTTTCGCTCTGAACCATTTCTCGCACTGGTCCACTAATCTATGAGATCGCCATTTAACGTAGGCCAACTGAGGTGCTCCTCAATCCTCATAATATATACAACCCCAGGTGCCCTCCACACAAGGAATGATGAAAGTATTTAACTACCAGAGGGATCAGGTCCTCCTGAGGCAGACAGATCTTATCCTTCCCACCATAGTGGCTACGGAAACAAAGCATTCCCATGTTAATCGAATACCTCTGCAACTCGATTAAGCTGTTGTTTTGTTTTGCGTAGTCGAGGATCAGCACTCAGCCTTTCAGGTAAGCCTACGCGCAGTCGTGCATCGATGAAGAGGTGAAGGATTCTGGTTCAGAGGTATGAGTTACCTATATGGGGGAGAAAACAGAGAGCAACGTCGTGGAGCTGTCGGGCTTATCATTTCAGCTAACACTGTAGGTGAGGAAAGTGACGGCTGTTCAGTTCGTGGATGCCTCCTTGCTGATCTGTAGACTACTCAGTTGTTGCAGGGTACTGTTCCTACCCATGCTCAGGTGTTTAGTATCCAGAAACATCTCAATCAGCCGGCCAATGTGGCCGAGCGGTTCTAGGCGCTTCAGTCTGGAACCGCGCAACCGCTACGGTCGCAGGTTCGATTCCTGCCTCGGGAAAGGATGTTTGTGATGTCCTTAGGTTAATTAGGTTTAAGTAGTTCTAAGTTATAGGGGACTGATGGCCTCAAATGTTAAGTCCCTTAGAGCTCAGAGCCATTTGAACCATCTCAATCATTTAGCCACTCTATTGCGAGATCTCGTCTTGATTAATACCGAAACAAAGCAGAAGCCTGCAATCAAAGAATTGTGTGATAAGTTTCCCCTTTTGGAAATCGAGAATATCTTGTTCAATTTGCAGGAGAGGTGGATTACGGGTCATTGATTCAAAAGGTGAATCAGAAGTCTGTACAATTGCCCACTCTTCATAATTGTTTTACTTGCTCATTATTTTAACGGTCTTGACCTTAATCAGGCCTACAACCAGGTACTTATCGCAGAGGAGTCCAAGTCCCTTACTGCTTCTTGGACCGATTGGAACCTCTTTCAACGCACCTGAGTTCCTTTGGTTTGGCTGCTGGAGAAGCGGCTGACCTAAAACCTACTAAGGTCAACCTGGCCTGAAAAGAGATCTCGTTCCTTCATCATCACGTAGCCAGTGAAGGTTTGAGGAATCTTAATTTGTCCCCCAGGCCCAGGTATAAAAAGGATATAGCTAGATTTATGGCGATGGTAAATTTAATCTTCAAATTCATTCCCAGTTTTGGGCATTTGTCTACCCCCTTAACAAACTGCAAAGGATGATACTCGACAGGCATCCTTCGATGCGTTGGTGGCGGACTACTGCGTCCATCCTAACTGCAACAGATTTCGACGGGGAGTTTATCTTGAAGACAGACGCCCTCAGTTCTGGTCTTGCGGCCGTCTATCTCTAATAGAAGAAGGTAGAGAAGAAGCCAATCAGGTGCGCCGGCAGATCTTTATCCGTGGCGGAGTGTACATATTCGGTGTACTGACTGGATGATGGGGTCTTACACACTTGTATGCTGTCTATGACTTGGTGCCCTGCAGTCCCAGTTAGTTTCATCATGGACTACAGCTTTTAGATTGCTATCTGTTTCTGTCTTGACAATGAAATTTGTGGTAAGTTCTATGGGACCAAACTGCTGAGGTCATCGGTCCCTAGGCTTACACACTAATTGAGATAACATGAACTAACTTACACTAAGGACAACGCACACACCATGCCCAAGGGAGGACTCGAACCTCGGGGGGTTGCCACGCGAACAGTTCCAAGGCGCCGTAGACCATACGACTACCCCGCGCGGCTTTGACACTGTACGATGGGACTTTGATCAAAGCAATCAATCTGCCGCACCATGACTATTTAGAAAACCTGTTACCTGAAGATGCATCTCTATTTAATAAAAGTATTTTAACAGCCTGTGCGGATGATTTTATTTACCGGGTGGAATTTTCGCTGCGGTTGCCCGACTTTCATAAATAGGTCTACCGTTACTTGCTCTCGGATTGCAGGCACAGGTGTGAAGAGGTTACAATTTGCTTGGTGCACAATACGGCTGTCTTACTTTGTGGTGGACAGACATATTCGGTCGGAAACTTCCCACGTATGCCTGCCATCACATTCCTATGCAGCTCTTGTTACATCCGAACGCCCCTCAAATGTGGACATGGCACGGTTCGACAAGCCTCCCAAATGGAGGTCATCGGATCTTGTGGGATTCTCGCAGTCAAAAGGCTACATTTTGACGACGACATGTACTCATGTCAGATAGTCTTATATTCTGCCAAATTTTACTCTTGTGGTGTTACTTGAAAATGGCCCTAAGGCCGGAATTGGAACCGTAATAATAAATATTTCATACAGTCAACGGCGGCTATGATGTTTTTTAAGAAAAATTGCAAATCTGACCATATACATACCCGCCGATAGCTTGTAAGTGTTCGAAGCTACATTGATATACAACCATGCGTTCTAGATACTTCATTTGTGTGTCGGCAGTGTATATACAGGGTGTTTGGGGAGGAAAAGTCAATATTTTGAATAGTGATAGTATAAGTAATTCTGAACAAAAAATGTCATATGAACATAGGTACGCAAATGCTTCGTTAGGGATTTTGGTATTGAAAGGAACTTTAATTCCAGAATGAGATTTCACTCTGTAGCGAAGTGTGCGCTGATCTGAAAGTGACTGGCGGGTTTAAACTTTGTGCCGGACCGAGAGTCAAACTCGGGACCTTTGCCTTCCGCGGGCAAGTGCTCTACCACCTGAGCTACCCAAGCACGACTCACGACCCGCCCTCACAGCTTCAGTACAGCCAGTACCTCATCTCCTACCTTCCAAACCTCACAGAATCTCTTAAGCGAACCTGGCATAACTAGCACTCCTGGAAGAAAGGATGTTGCGGAGACATGGCTTAGCATGGCCTAGGGGATGGCAAAGGTCCCAAGTTCGAGTTTCGGTCCGGCACATAGTTTTAATCAGCCAGGAAGTTTCAACTTAAGTTCAAAATTGATGTGCACAACGTGAACGTATACGCAGTACAACTCAACCGTAACGCGATTTTCTTGCAAACAACGCATGGGTACATGCCATGTTTACGTTTTGCAACCTACCACGTATTATGGTCTTGTGACGTACGTAGTACAATCACCCGTTGTTTGCGCAGTTGCGCAGTTGTGCCACGTAAATCACATTGTGTAGTGACTGGCGACGATTCCGTTAGCTGTGTGGTGTATGGTGTTAACTGTGTTCGTATTAGCGCTGTTAACAATGCCACACGTCTACAGTAATGAGGAAAACGCAGATATGGTGTATGTTTATGATTTCTGCGACGGTGTTTAGCGAAGTCCCGGTGCGAGCATACGAAGAATGTCACAGGTTATGAATGTCCCACAGAAACGTGTATGGGAAATATTACATGCAGAAAACCTGTATCCATTTCACATACAGCGTGTCCAAAGTCTCCACGTTGGCGACAATGCCCAACGACTTCAATTCTGTCACTGGATAATTGAGAATAGTGATTTGCTTTCGTACATATTATTCACTGACGCAGTCCAGTTTTCATGACATGGAATAAACGACACACGCAATAATCTTCGATGGTCACGGGAAAATACACGCGCTGCAGTGAATAGCAATTTTGAAGTTCGTTTTGCCATAAATGTTTGGTGCAGTATGATAGGTAACCTTTTGATAGGTCCATTTATTATCAATCAGTAATTGACGGGAGAGAGGTGCCTGCATTTTTTGGAAAATTCGTTTGTGGAACCATTGGGAGACGTTCCTTTAGCTAAGCGAACTGGAATGTACTTTCGACATGACGGTGCCCCTCCACAGCGATTCATGAATGTCGCCGTGGCGAAGAAATGGAGTTCTGTCTTCAAGGAACTGAACGGTCGATAAAGGATTCTGGCCATTTTTTAGAGAGACTTGGTGACTATTTTGAAAAATAGTATCATGTATCTGTGTTTCTTTGAAGTGTAGTACAGCATTCACCAAAAGTTTCTAGGACTGCCATATTAACGTGTAGCTTACTTTTATCTTTGAACAGTGTGTGATGCAATAAGACGATCGCCTACAGCACCTGACCATTTGTTCATTGTGAAACGTTAATGACGTGGCTGCTGATGAGCAACATGTAGTCTTACTTGAGGTTTGATGACAAATAGATGGGGACTTCGTCGAAAATATTGCATTTCAAATAAATTTCTAGTAACTGGGACAATATTTTAAAGGGACGTCGGTGACGGTTTGTAACCACACATTCGCAGTTACCTCGAAAACTGCTCATTTGTGTAGCCGTGAGTACTAGAACATTTGTGACTCTATTAATTATGACACACCCCTTATACACTATAGAGCCAAACAAACTTGTATACCTTCCTAATGTCGTGAAGGGCCCCGTGATCACGCAGAAGCATCGCAACACAACGTGGTATGGACTCGACTAATGAATGTCTGAAGTAGTGCTGGAGGAAGCTGACACCATGAATCCTGCAGGGCTGCCAATAAATCCCTAAGAGTACGAAGGGGTGGATATCTCTTCTGAACAGCACGTTGCAAGGTATCCCAAATTTGCTCAATAATGTTCGTGTTCGGGGAGTTTGGTGACCAGCGGAAGTGCTTAAACTCAGGAGAATATTCCTCGAGCCACTCTGTAGCAATTCTGGACGTTTGCGATGTCGTATTGCCCTACTGAAACTGCCCAAGTTTGTCGGAATGCACCATGGACATGAATGGATACGGGTGATCAGATAAGATGCTTACCACGTGTCATCTGTCAGAGTCGTATCTAGACTATCAGGGTTCCCATACCACGCCAACAGCACACGCCCCACACTATTACAGAGCCTTCACCAACTTGAACAGTCTCCTGCTGAAATGCAGGGTACATGGATAGATGAGTTTGTCCCCACATCCGTACACCTCCATCAGCTCGATACAATTTGAAACGAGACTCGTTCGACCAGGCGACGTGTTTCCAGTCATCAACAGTACAGTGTCAGTGTTGACGGGCCCAGACGAGGCGTAAATCTTTGCGTCGTTTAGTGTGACTTTAGCTCCAAAAGCTCATATCGATTATGTTCGTTGAATCGTTCGCACCCTGACACTTGTGGGTGACCAAGCATTGAAATTGAACCATCCACTTAGAAAAATTAGTGATTTACTGTGCTGATAAACCTCTTACGTTATTTGATTTTCAAACAGTTGAGCAGAACTGAACGTACTCAGACATGTCTCTCTTTACTTATTCTGATCAACACTAAACTGACACACAATATTTTTAGCGCAACGCAATCTGACTTTCAATAATCCCTACAAAAGAATGGCCTTACTAACAGTAACCTGTACCTTTCATGAATCACTTACCTCACAAAAATCTTCGTTACTCGAACTATTGCAATACAGCGAGCGCCAATATTGCCAGCTAAATAAAAGATTATAACTACTGAAGGCACTAACTTCTGATAGGCAGAGTTAGCAAATGAAAGATTTTGATAGGGAACAAACAATGTATTTACCTTAATAGTGTTCAAAAGTCATCATATACATATCAGTTCATGATATACACTATTACAAATTTACTCTTTCTGATGAACACACGTCCAGGTCGTCTGCTCTCAAAATTCTGCCATCTCTCCCGCCCACATCCGCACTGCTGGCGGATCACGTCCAACTGCGCAACTCTACGCGCTCTTCACATCCAATTGCCCAACACTACAATAGCAAGTATTCCAACAAAGCAAACCAGCCACAGACTACACACAGCACAGTCAGTGATTTTCATATAGAGCGCTATGTGGCGTTACCAACATAAAAACCTTAAAAGCCTACTTACAAAATCTGCAGCAATTTGCGGAAGGGTTGGACTTTTGTCACGTTGAACGACTCTTGTCAGTCGTCGGTGGTCCAGTTCTTGCAGGATCTTTTCCCGGTGATTTGTTGTTTTACCAGATTCCTGATATTCATGGTACACTCTTGAAATGTTCGTACGAGAAAATCCCCATTACATTGCTACCTCGGAGATGCTGTGTCCCATCGATCGTGCGCCGAATATAACACCACATTCAAATTCACTTAAATTTTGATAACCTGCCATTGTAGTAACAGTAACCGATCTAACAGCCGGCTGGTGTGGCCGAGCGGTTCTAGGCGCTTCAGTATGGAACCGCGTGACCGCTACGGCCGCAGGTTCGAATCCTGCCTCGGGCATGGATGTGTTTGATGTCCTTAGGTTAGTTAGGTTTAAGTAGTTCTAAGTCCTAGGGGACTGATGAGCTAAGATGTTAAGTCCCATAGTGCTGAGAGCCATTTTGAACCGATCTAACAACTGCACCAGACACTATTTGTTTATATAGGCGTTGCCAACCGCTTCTCCGTATTCTGCCTGGTTACATATCTCTGTATTTGAATACGCGTCAATTTTCCTTGACGCTTCAGTTTAGTTCGATACCGTCGTGATAACTACCATGCTGCTTCAGAGAACGGTTTAAAGTTGTTTGAGATGAAGCCCAAACATGAGTCTCTCCAAGGTTCACGCAGAAATAAAGGCTACTATGAAATGTTGTGTGACTGCTCTCGCAGCAACTTCGAAATGCAGGAAAACTTCGGAAGAATGTGAAATCGTGAAAAAGACTACAGTTTCCGAGACACACACCAGCCCACGTAAGATAAAAAATTTCCACCCTGCCCTGGGAGGTGTGCTCATGAAGCGTAGATCAGTCATTTGGCAGCACTGAAAAACAGGTCCACCAATGACAGCGTCGAAAGGAGAAAAATTTCGAGAGGTCGTAGGGCTGAAAGGTGCATGAAGAGTGAAGACGGCAGTCAGTGAGACAGCGTGGAAGCAAGAGGACATGGAGGCTTTTCCATCCATCGCCAACACCCGCCTTCAGACACCGTGATATCGCAGCTGGGGCCGGTGAACCCACAGCGGGCAGATTGAGCGGAGATCGTGCCTGGCTCGCGCCACAAAGCCGCGGTGCGCCGATGGGGGCAGCCGACTTGGCGCCGCACAGCTCTGAGGCGACGCGCCGTACCGCCGCAGCTCCTGCCGCCGACAGCACTACAGGACGATTCATCACGAATAATGGTGAAGTGATTCGTCTTTGCCCCAGCCCCATCTTTGACCTTGACGTCTCTTCTGACGCTCTAAGTATTTGACGTATGTTTTTCCTATTACATTGCTGTTCTTATTGAAAACCTGTCCCTCCCTGTGGAAATGTTTGAAGTGTTTAAAGTGAGTTTTGTAGTAGATTCCACATCTGGCTTTCATTTGTAGTAATGGCGCACAGGCGGCCATTACGGTGAATTTAATAAAACGTTAAATATTGGGCTTTACCCTCAAGTTAATATAACAAATACTTTCAATACTGATTACAATTTTCAAGCACTAATATTGCAAGTTTGAGAGAAAAGTGCTTCGGAAGATCTTCGGTCCGGTTCTGGAAGCAGATACAGGGGAACGGAGGATCAGATACAACCAAGAGCTTGAGGAACTATAGCAGCAGCCCAACATAGCAGGAACTGTCAAAGCCAAACGAATGCAGTGAGCCGGCCATGTCGCCTGGATGGAGGATCACAGATGGCCTCGGGGGCTCCTGGATTTCACACCTACAGGAAAAAGACCGCCAGGGAGACCCAAGAAACGCTGGAGGGATGGACTCCATGAAGATTTGAACCAAGTGTCAATAGATGTGGACGAATGGCGGATAGCAGCAATGGACAGAATACAGTGGAGGAGGAAACGTGTAGATTCGTGCGGTCCACTGGGCCTGATCACGTAGTAGTAGTAGTAATATTTGCAAATTCATTTTATCATAATTTTTACGGACTTGCATAGATAAATTTAACTGCAGTAGGCAACAAGGCTTAGATTTCTTTCACGATGTCTTTGAGTTTGCAGTTAAATTTATTTCTGTCAAGCAAATGCTGTCCGCCCCTATAGCTGAGTGGTCGCTGGCACGGTAGCTCAGCTTGTTCGGTCAGAGGGTTAGCTGCTCTCCGCTATAAAAACTGAGTTAAATGATCAACGACGAACTTAAACGAGTGTCTTACGACGTCCGCCCCGAGCAGATGCAACGAACGAAAGCGAACAAAATGAGACATTAAAAAAAAAAAGTGGTCAGTGTGACAGAATGTCTAGTCTACGGGCCCGAGTTCGATTCCCGGCCGGGTTGGAGATATTCTACGCTCAGGGACTGGGGGTTGTGTTGTCCTAATCATCATCATTTCATCCCCACCGACGCTCAAGTCGCCGAAATGGCGTCAAATCGAAAGACTTGCAGCCGGTGACGGTCTACCCGACGGGAGGCCCTAGTCACATGACATTTATTTCTTAAGTAAATGCTTGACCAAAGTGAAGCCTCAGTGTGATATAAATGAAATTATTTAGCGTGAGTATAAGTCCTTACGCTACATAGGTGGTTATATGGCCTGCCTCTTCACAACAGCTGGCCAGGGTGGCCGAGCGGTTCTAGGCGCTACAGTCTGGAACCGCGCGACCACTGCGGTCGCAGGTTCGAATCCTGCCTCGGGCATGCATGTGTGTGGTGTTCTTAGGTTAGTTAGGTTTAAGTAGTTCTAAGTTCTAGGGGACTGATGACCTCAGAAGTTAAGTCCCATAGTGCTCAGAGCCATTTTTTTCTTCACAACAAGCCACGCGGGGGCGCCTTGTCATCGTGCGAGCGGCTGCCCCCATAGGAGGTTCGAGTCCTCCCTCGGGCTTGGGCGTGTGTGTTGTCCTTAGCGTAGCTTAGTTTAAGTTAGATTAAGTAGTGTGTAAGCTTAGGGACCGATGACCAAAGCAGTTTGGTCCCATAAGACGTTACCACAAATTTCCAAATTTTTTTTCTTCACAACAATTAATTCATCAGACAATAACAGTACTACTTTCATGCTGCTTCTGGTTATCTTTGAGCCTGTCGCGATTTTGGATAACGTAATTAAATTACTGCAAGCAAAAATATACCAAATTTTACTAATATTTTTGCCTGCGTAGCAACGTTGATTACCGTCGGCGTAAGTGTAAGCCGCACTTCTGAGTGTGCAGAATATGCGCGACGCCAACAGTGTAAATTGTCCTTTACCTTTTACAATCAAAACACTTCTTTGCCGAAGAAGAGAGAAAATAACGGAGTCGTGTCTACGCCCAGAGATTTGTAATTTTGTCCAGTTTTGTATCAACGGCACTGAAATTAATATATTTCTTTCATGTTTTAATTATCTAAGCAATCTGTTCCATTTGTAAAGCAACTCCTTAATCTCATAACCTTGTGTATTTTGATTTCATATAGCTACTGACCCGTTAATTTTTGGCTAGCAGAGTGGGGCACTCACATTGGTAATTTTCATATTATATGATGGTCAACTGTGGTCCTGAAAAGGACCAAGATGATCAACAACGCCCACCTCGTTAGACTACTCAGCACCCTCCTCCAAAACCGCAGGTTTTATGTTGAATTTCAAAGACAACGCAGTCGCTGGAGAGCGCAGAAAAATGGTCTACCTCAGGGAAGCGTCTTGGCTCCACTTCTCTTCAACATCTATACCAACGACCAGCCATTGACCCCAGGCACAAGGAGATTCTTATATGCAGATGACCTAGCCCTTGCTACGCAGAGCTCGTGCTTTGAAAGAGTGGAAAGAAACCTGACAACAGCACTTAGAACACTGTCAAGCTACTACAATCGGAACCAACTCAGACCAAACCCTTCGAAGACACAAGTGTGTACCTTTCATTTAAGGAACAGGGAAGCTAATCGTGAGCTACATATTGCATGGTCAGGCATCCAACTCCAGCATTATCACGCGCCTAAATACTTGGGAGTCACTTTCGATAGAACTCTGACATTCAAAACTCACTGCAAGAACACCAAAATGAAAATCTCCGCTCGAAACAACCTAATTCGCAAACTAGCGGGGACACAGTGGGGATCACATCCACAAACTATTCGCTGTTCTGCAATGGCACTGTGCTTTTCTACTGCTGAATATGCTTCTCCAGTATGGTACAGGTCATCTCATGCCAGACAAGTAGACATTCAACAAAACCTGCAGGTTGATCACAGGTTGCTTAAGACCTGCCCCAACTGATAAGCTCTACTGCCTGGCTGGAATAGCACCACCATGGATACGCAGAACAGTGGCTGCCAACAAGGAGAGATTGAAAGTGGGACAGCGCCCGACCACTGCACGGACATAATCCACCACAGCAACGGCTGAGATCGCGAAAGCGCTTCCTGAGAACATCCGAGCTCATCATTTCACCAGAGAAGGCAAGGCTGGAGTTATGGAAGAAGTCGACGCCTCACCTGCAGACGCCAGAAGCTGAAGAACTACCACCTGGACACAACGAGAGCTGGCTGGTGTGGAAATCTTTAGATTACGATCAGGAGTTGGACGATCCAGAGATAACCTGAAGAGATGGGGGCTTCATAACGGAAGATACGTCCTGTGATTGTGGACAAGAACAAATCACAAGCCACATGCTCCAGTGCCTTTTGTGCCCTACATCCTGCACGAAGATTGATCTCCTGCAAGCCACTCCAAGCGCCTTGGAGGTTGCAAAGTACTGGGCACATGTAATATAAATACAATTTGTGTACATATATATGCACATATTTATTGATGTGTATGGCTACTGTAAATTTGTATGTTTCTGATTCGAAAATAAATAAATATTATATGATGTCACAAACGATACCTCGAGTTCACAACAGTTCATTTGATAGCCTCACTAAGCTAAAGTGTCTCCATTCATTTACTACATCCACATCTACACCACTTTGTGTTTTCGACAGCGCTCAATGGATAGAATCTTGGCCATGTGCGTGTCGTATTTTCTAGTGTTCCCAAAGTCTGCTTGTGAGGCAGTCTTCGTGACAGAACACGTAGGCACTACACAGAGCGTCCTCGAACACACACACACACACGCACACACACACACACACACACACACACACACACACGTAGAATTTTAAGCCCTCAGAACCTTATAATCCTATACTAAATTCTTCTGGGCGAACGTACGTGCGCATAATACGGAGAATCAAGTCTAGCGCGTTACAGTTTATTGAATCATTTCCCGGCTGTGTCTCGTCGGAGAGCGACGCGACGCCGCCGGCGGCGGTGGCTGTGCCGGAGGAGGGTTGGCGACGTAGACGGTTGGAGGGGGAGGGGGGGGGGGGGGAACACTATATGCGGCACGGTAGCCGACAGCGCGGGGTGCTGTTACAGCGCGGAACTATCGAGGACAGGGAAGGGTAGGAGTAAGAAATAGAAGCGCTGGCAGAGGAGGCGCAGGCGGGACGGCGTGGGGCGCTGCACTGGAGTCTCCGGGTTTTCATACGCGGTGCTCCGCACAGAAACGAGGGCATGCATATAGAAGCACTGTTGCATTTGTTCAGCAGAGCGAAAATAAAAGCGTTTGGAAAGCAAGATACAGCTAGCAGCAATTTGCAATTGGACGTCGGTGTCTCCCAGGACGGTAATTGTAAGATTATCTGCATGGAAACAAGGGAGGAACGAATCGTATCCCTAAAAGGTACGCAGTTGAGAAAACCAAGTAAAGAACGACACTACGACGTCATACCGATATCTGGATTTAGACGGAACACTAGGTCAGTTGGAGAAGATTTGCCGAAGATACCTCATACAATTCCGGCAGAACTCACGGAAAATTGAAGTCATACACTGTGTGAAACATTTGAACCACTGTGTCATACTGTGCATTTCAAGGCTTGAATTTGGTCCTTACGAACATGTGCAAAGTGCCTTAACCACTCCATTCTAAAATGAGAAAAGGATAAGATCATATGTCTTGCAAGCATTATACCTGGGAACGAAGAAATGACTTTTAACGTGTATGGTGGTAGGGATTCAAAGAACTGGGATAAACACATTTGGATTGTAGAACTCTTGATACCGTGGTGTAACTCCAAGAAGGCGTCGGCCTCTCTTCATGCCCTAAAAAAATATAAAAAGCTCTCCTATTGAACTGGAAAAGAAATTTATACAAATACTTACAATTCCAATTATTGATTACAGCGATGCAAGGCCTTTCTCAGCCATGGCGCCGGAGCTGGTTATTTATGCCCGCGTTCGTTATATCTGTGATGTACGAGTCTTTGATATTTGACCATCACCTGCGTAGGTATGTGCAGACAAGCGCAGTGATTTTGATACCCTCTGATTATGAACGTCCCTCATACCTCGCCTCCACCTCAGCGCTCTTGCCTGGACAACAAGACAGAAACGTCCCTCTCCATCAGAGCAAAATCCTTTCTGTCTCACTGCATCGTTCAACCACTTTCTGGAAGTCCTTGTCAATAGCAGAAACTCGACTCTAGAATAATCTACCATATTATATTACAGAACAGAATAAAATCTCCAGCTTCAAAAGGTAGTTAATGACATATCCACTAAAGCAACAATAATGGTTACCATTGTCACCGTACGCGCTCGTTACCGTTGTACATCCATCTTTCCAACCAGATCTTCTTCATTTCCCAGTATTATTAGCTGATACACTCTCCTTAAATTTCCTGTCCCCATAACTTGATATATATGAAAACGTTCATCTTTCTACGTCTGCCACTGTTATTATTGTTTCTTTCATTTCTCAGACGTTATGTCTGGTTAAAAATGGAAAGTGACGCGGACCTTGATCAAGCGTGACTTCCTTTTAACTGTACGGTATATGTTACATTGCATTTAGCAACTTTAAGGTAATTGAACATGTATCAATAATTACAGATTTCTGTAGTTGTATATATACGTTTGGGTGTAGCTGTATTGCGTTGATGTACTGGTGGATATTGTGTGGTAGGACTCTTGTAGATGATAGTATAATTGGTATAATGTCAACTTTATCCCGATGCCACATGTCCTTGACTTCCTCAGCCAGTTGGATGTATTTTTCAATTTTTTCTCCTGTTTTCTTCTGTATATTTGTTGTATTGGGTATGGATATTTCGATTAGTTGTGTTAATTTCTTCTTTTTATTGGTATGATATCAGGTTTGATATTTGGTGTTGTTTTATCTGTTATAATGGTTCTGTTCCATTATAATTGGTATTCATCATTCTCCAGTACATTTTGTGGTGCATACTTGTATGTGGGAACGTGCTGTTTTATTAGTTTATGTTGTATAGCAAGTTGTTGATGTATTATTTTTGCTACATTGTCATGTCTTCTGGGGTATGCTGTATTTGCTAGTATTGCACATCCGCTTGTGATGTGATCTACTGTTTCTATTTGTTGTTTGCAAAGTCTGCATTTATCTGTTGTGGTATTGGGATCTTTAATAATATGCTTGCTGTAATATCTGGTGTTTATTGTTTGATCCTGTATTGCAGTCATGAATCCTTCCGTCTCACTGTATATATTGCCTTATCTTAGCCATGTGTTGGATGCGTCTTGATCGATGTGTGGCTGTGTTAGATGATACGGGTGCTTGCCGTGTAGTGTTTTCTTTTTCCAATTTACTTTCTTCGTATCTGTTGATGTTATGTGATCTAAAGAGTTGTAGAAGTGGTTACGAAATTGCAATGGTGTAGCCGATGTATTTATATGAGTGATTGCTTTGTGTATTTTGCTAGTTTCTGCTCGTTCTAAAAAGAATTTTCTTAAATTGTCAACCTGTCCATAATGCAGGTTTTTTATGTCGATAAATCCCCTTCCTCCTTCCTTTCTGTTTAATGTGAATCTTTCTGTTGCTGAATGTATGTGATGTATTCTATATTTGTGGCATTTTGATCGTGTAAGTGTATTGAGTGCTTCTAGTTCTGTTTACTCCATTTCACTACTCCAAATGAATAGGTCAACATTGGTATAGCATAAGTATTTATAGCTTTTGTCTTGTTTCTTGATGTCAATTCTGTTTTCAGTATTTTTGCTAGTCTTTGTCTATATTTTTCTTTTAGTTCTTCTTTAATGTTTGTATTATCTATTCCTATTTTCTGTCTGTATCCTAGATATTTATAGGCATCTGTTTTTTCCATCGCTTCTATGCAGTCGCTGTTGTTATCCAATATGTAATCTTCTTGTTTAGTGTGTTTTCCCTTGACTATGCTATTTTTCTTACATTTGTCTGTTCCAAAAGCCATATTTATATCATTGATGAATACTTCTGTTATCTTTAGTAATTGGATGAGTTGTTGATTTGTTGCTGCCAGTAGTTTTAAATCATCCATGTATAGCGAATATGTGATTTTATGTTGGTATGTTCCAGTAATAGTATATCCATAATTTGTATTATGTAGCATGTTGGATAGTGTGTTCAGAGCAAGGCAGAACCAGAAAGGACTTAATGAGTCTCCTTGGTATATTCCACACTTAACCTGTATTGGCTGTGATGTGATATTATTTGAATTTGTTTGGATATTAAGTGTGGTTTTCCAGTTTTTCATTACTATGCTTAGGAACTGTATCAATTTAGGATCTACTTTGAATAGTTCCAATATCTGCAGTAACCATGAGTGGGGTACACTATCAAAAGCTATTTGGTAATCAATGTATGCGTAGTGTAGCGACCTTTGTTTAGTTTTAGCTTCATATGACACCTCTGCATCTATTATCAGTTGCTCTTTACATCCTCGTGCTCGTTTGCAACAGTCTTTTTGTTCTTCATTTATAATGTTGTTCTGTGTTGTATGTGTCATTAATTTCTGTGTAATGACTGAAGTTAATGTTTTGTATATTGTTGGTAGGCATGTTATGGGGCGATATTTTGCTGGGTTTGCTGTGTCTGTTTGATCTTTAGGTTTCAGATAAGTTATTCCTTGTGTAAGTGTATCAGCGTCTGTGTATGGGTCTGCAATGTCACTGTTAAATAATTTAGTTAGATGTGAATGTGTTGAGGTGAACGTCTTTAGCCAGAAATTTGCTATTTTATCTTTTCCAGGGGCTTTCCAATTGTGCGTAGAATTAATTGCTCGGGTGACTTCATGTTGCAAAATTATCATTTCAGGCATTTGTGGTATCATCTTCTAAGTGTCTGTTTCTGCCTGTATCCACCGTGCGTGTCCGTTATGTTGTATCGGGTTTGACCATATGTTGCTCCAGAAGTGTTCCACATCTGTTATGCTTATGTGTGTGTTATCCATTGTCTGGTAAAATTTCTTTTGGTTTGTGTTGAATGTTTGGTTTTGTTTCCTTCTATTTTCGCTTTTTTTGTATCTTCTAAGTCGTTTGGTCAATGCTTGTATGTCCGCAGCTCGGGGTCGTGCGGTAGCGTTCTCGCTTCCCGCGCACGGGTTCCCGGGTTCGATTCCCGGCGGGGTCAGGGATTTTCTCTGCCTCGTGATGACTGGGTGTTTTGTGACGTCCTTAGGTTAGTTAGGTTTAAGTAGTTCTAAGTTCTAGGGGACTGATGACCATAGATGTTAAGTCCCATAGTGCTCAGAGCCATTTGAACCATTTTTCAATGCTTGTAATTTCTGCTTCTTTTCATCTAATTGCTCTATCGCTTCTTGTTGTGAGATTTTACCTAACCTTTTTCGTTTTTTGTCTGATATTTCATTTCTTATAAATTGTGTTAGCTATCCGATGTTTTTTCTCAGTTTTTTTATATTCTGATCTGTAGCCTGTGTTGCCATGCTGGTTTTGTGGGTTTCTTCTGTGTGTTGGTTGGTTTTGATCTCTGCCTAGTGTGTATATTTAGTGTAGTGAGTGCTCCTATATAAACCAGTAGTTATAACTCTTCCATAGTTGTATTTTCATTTATTTTGTTGTCTATGATTGTGTTGATAGTTGTTATTGTTGATTCGACATGTGGGTTATTTGGTGGTCTATGCAAGAATGGTCTAATATCTGTATTTGTGTCTTTGTATTCTATATATATCAGCTGAAATTTTTCTTCTATATCTAACATGTGTGTCACTTCGTGTTCTATTTGTGCTTGTTCTGGTGGCTGTCTTAAGATTTCGTTTTCCTCGGATTGTTTAACTGATGCATGTGTTTCTTCGTTTGTTTGCTCTGGGATGTTTTCTTCTTCTTCTGATTGCACATTATTTTGTTCCAGTAATTGTTGTACTTGTTGTTTGATGTTTTCTAATTCTGACTGGGGTATCCTGTTATTTTTGATTATTACATGGACCTGATCAGCTAGTCGTTGTTCTGTTAAAAATTTTAATTCTGGATAACTGGTAATAAATGTTGTGTATACTTGTGATCTGTATTCAGTTGTGTTGGTTCCTAAGTTTGTTGCTTGGTAATAGCAGAACATGTGGTGTCGGTTAACTTCATCTGATCATCTCATCCTCTGTCTTTGTTTTCCTTCTAGGGTGGTTGCAGGAAGCATATCCTGCAAACCACCTCTATTTGGATTTAAATCATTTTCCGTGTGGCTAGCAGTGTCGTTACCATTGTCGACGGGCATAGGGTTCAAGCGTCGTCCCCGACCATGACAGCGCTTGTCGGAGGCTTCATTAGTTCTCTCCTGAACCAACTAATCACACTAAAAGGGAGGTTAGCCCTATTTGTGGTTTGTTCTTTTCGTCGCCTTTTACGACTGGCAGAACATTGTTATTATTGTGATTATTATTTTCATTATTATTATTACTATTATTATTATCACTATTTGTGGCGGCAGCAGCAGTACAAGTACTGCCAGTATTAACTTTGTCGGTTCACACTGGTATTTACTCACATTGTTACTATACACAATCAAATCATGTTAATACTATTTGTCATATTAAAATAGTTATTTCTTAGATAACTACACTGTAAGAAAGGTACTGTATGTGTGGTATCCCGTTTCGATGTAAGAAAGGACCTGATGGTCCCCATTAGATCAGATTAAATAAATAAATAATCTAATTACGTATGTATCCTATTGTCAATCTTCCTAAAGGTTTCCTCGGGCCAATCGACCAGAGGTAACTAAGGAAATACGGAAAATGTTATATCGATGTTTAAGTGAACCCTTCAAAAGTCTCTATTGCAGTGCTCTCCTTGCTGACTCGAAGCTGGACGTTAGCGTACGTTTGGTATAGTCCGAGATGGTGCTAACTAGAAGCACCGAAACAGTTGAGAATTTTCTAAAAATCACTAGATGTCCACGAAAATGGCCAAATTTTTGAAAAAAATTACCGCCAGTGGGACTCAAAACGATGCCATGGGACGTGGTCCCAGCAGGTAGAGATAATGAAATACGAAGGTAGTTACAAAATTTTGATTATCACTTACTTAATTTTCACCTACCTAATTAAGATTTTTGTTTACAGGCACTTGTCTGCAGTCCTAGTCTAGACTGAAAACTCCGCGCCACAGTGCCGTCGCATGACTCCAAATAATACAAAACAAAATAGCCCAAGCCATCTCAATTTCGTAAATGAGTTGCGCCATTTTGATTTGGCTCCTCTAACGGTTTGCTACAGTATTTTGCTAAGGGGAATTCAATTAGTAGTTCAACTGCAAAAACTAAAAGAAATCACCAAAATACTTCGAAACCAGGAGTTCCCAGACGCAAATCTCCACTGCTAGAAGTGATGAGATACTTGTGAAATTCAAATAAATTGTAAAAAGCAAAAGAAAAACTGGAAATACCGATATTTGCGACAAGAGTCCCATCTGATCTTGAAACCCATGATTTATTCTAAATAATCATTAGCAATCAGTCCTTTCTGTAAGAGTCAATTTAGCGAAAAGGTTCCGAAAAATAAAAACAGTCTAAAACATCAGTGTGTTGAGTCGAGCACCTACAGGTGCAAGTGATCTATTTTCATGCGACGAGAGAGAGGGGATAAGTCGAGAAGCTAGTAGGATAGGAACCTAATTAACTGCATGACGTCAGTAATTACTTACTAGTGAAATTAGGTCATAGTACTGTTTGGTAATTTCCGCCATAACGTACTCAGGAGAACTTATATCCTATACCTCTATGTGATTAACGTTAAGAAACAAAAATAAGGAAAAGAAACCAGCCCATTTCTTCACATTATTGTACTAGTAGGGTTCATTAAGAGTTAATAACCATTCTGATATCAGTTTACTATACGTTGGCCAGTCGCATCTGATGTGTGTCAACCCCTCAAAATTCTGCAGGAAATGAAGTCACAGTACAGCTTAGACGTTTCATAATCGATTGTGGATAAGAACATGAATAGCGAGAATATTACTTATTTCAGCAGCGTTTCGAGATAATCTTGATTATTACGACTAAATATACCAAAGCTGCAAAGCACAAACTCAATAATAGTTGTCGGGTAAGTCAAGTGTATAATGAAATAGATTTTAAAAGAGCAGAAAACGCAACAAAAAGTTTTTTTTTAATTTGGCAAGAATGTCACAGGTGCATCATTTCTCTGGTTAGGGCGCTTGGAGCTCTTGTTATTAGTAATGTTTAGAGACGGTGTTCAAATTGCCGCGTGATGAATGCTTTTTGAAAGATGTTGCTGATAATGTCTTCCTTTTACAACATGATACAGTCGGCATCTATGTGCTAATGATTGTCTTAAACACTCAAAACAACCAGCAGTTTGCCGCGCGGGGTAGCCGTGCGGTTTAAGGCGTCTTGCCACGGTTCGCGCGGCTTCCCCCGTCGGAGGTTCGAGTCCTCCATTGGGCATTGGTGTGTGTGTGTGTGTGTGTGTGTGTGTGTGTTATACTTAGTGTAAGTTAGTTTAAATTAGATTAAGTAGTGTGTAAGCCTAGGGACCCATGACCTCAGTTTGGTCCCGTAGAAGTTACCACAAATTTAAAAAAAGAATTACACCATACGATTCTTTTACCCCCGCAAAAAAAATCCGTAGGCGTAAGGTCCCGAGAAAGTAGTAGCCACGGTACTGGCCCACCCACCCCATTCCAGCAATCCAGGAAAATGTGCAACCTAAAACATTCCTGACGTATAGATTGTTCCATGAAATTTCGACTGAAATGCTGGATGTCAACGTGCTACCACGATATTTCGGTGAAGTCTGCTGACCATCGTCAGGTGTGTAATGGGTAAGTACACCAACCTCTCCTTTCTAAAATAGTGCCGGTACATGGGTGTTGCACCAAGTTTTCACTGTACATGTGTTGCTAGAAAGGAAGCGGTTCATCTGCAAGTCTGTGTGCTGCTGTGACCTTCGCCTGATCGATACAGGATCAGGCGATCCCGGATCACAGAAAGATATTCGCTACGCCGAGTACCAAGTTGTTCTTTAATAGGATTTAACGCATCTTGTAACTATACATCGCCGTCCCGGCTGGTAAGGACCTCAGATAGTAGTATTTCCATTGATTCGTGGAAAACGGAGTTTCAAAAGTTTGAAGTACGGTAAAAACGTTTTTGTTTCATTGTATTTTATTGACTGGACGCTATAAATAGTGTTTTGCGATAGTTCATTTTCTGGCTTCTGGGAGGCGAGTATACCATCGGAGTTCCACGATGCGCTCCTGAACAGTGACTGTCACACGATTGTACAGTGCCTGTACATAATTTTATCTTGTGAAGACGATCGATTTGGTTTCGATGAGACGAGCTTTTACCATAGTGGGCGCTCACACCCGCACACAATAGACTTTCAGCAGACGCGATGCGCTCTAGTAACACATGCACAGGGACAACTGTGAACACCGAACAAGTGCAGGCGCGGTTTTAGAAAAGGGTGATCAGTGTAATTTGTCTGGTATACACCTGAAGACGTCCAGATGACCGCGCCGAAATATTGCGGCAGCAAGTTGTTGACAAACGGCAGTTCGCTCGAAATTTTATGGATTAGTTGGCGAAAACATTGTCTAAGTGTTCTCTGACACAAATGCAAAGTCTGAATAATCGTTGCCCGACTGGTAGCGGGACATTCTCTAACATATCCAGTAGTATTTCACGGAAGAAGATGTGGCAATTTCCTCCAGCGAGCTTGTCAGGCAGAAGATACAGTCCAGTCTTATGGTCATGAACATTACAAGCACACACACTTATAGCAAATTTCTGTTGATCGTGGAACACACGATTTGGCTTAAGACTTTCTAGCTCCCAGGCATATCTATTGCGGCTGTTAAATATTCCTTCCCCTGTGAAGGAAGTCTCGTCAGTAAACAAAACACGGAAGCCAGGGATATTTGTAATTTTGTGCAGATAACATTGGCAGAATTCCAAGCTCTGGAGATAGTTATCAGGTGGTAGTACTTGTACCCTCTGACACTTGAGTGCTACCATGCACGTTTTGCGCAGATCTTTCCACAGAGTGGTGCTCGAGGTGTATATTTCGTAAGCTAAGGATAGTGTGCTGGTATTGGGATTGTCCTAATTTTGCTGCAACACAGCCTCCTCAAACTGAACAATTCTCACACTGAATGGCTCTGAGCACTATGGGACTTAACATCTATGGTCATCAGTCCCCTAGAACTTAGAACTACTTAAACCTAACTAACCTAAGGACAGCACACAACACCCAGTCATCACGAGGCAGAGAAAAGTTCCCACACTGAAAATTTGACCAGTCTTCCCTTGTCGGGTCTGTGGGATCCTGTTTGACGACGATGGCCATCGAGTCTTTGAAATGTGCCATGATTTGGTAACCGCCCGCCCGGAAATCGTTCTGCAGACAAGAGCCTTGCTTCCCCGCTGTTGCGTTGTGTCTCCCCATAGATGTGATGCACGTCAGCGAACTCGGTTGGAGAACAATCACCCTACCCGCTAGATGCGTAAATAATAATGATGTGTATATCCAGAGACGTAAGCACAGCTAGCAGTAACGATAAACTTACCCTTACTGGCATTTAAGTTGTAATTGTGTTTCAGGTCAGGTTACAATGCCAATATGTTCCGTATCTAACAGTCAAAACAACTGAAAATGTTAGCCTAAGTAAATTTCAGTGTCAAATCCTTCTAGGGCCCCTGGCGGCAAATGGTGTACCTGTGACATTTGTGTCACATAGTAAAACTGTTTCTTTTTACCTCCTCTGATAACTCTAAAAATCTGAATATGGTAGTTTTTCTTACAATCTGTATGTGGCAATTTAAGAAGATGCTTAAAAGACTGCTGATAACAAAACCAGATAAGCCGAAGCGACCAGGCGTATATCATCCATATCATGTGCAGTATTATGTAATGTCCACAATGGATGACCATTTGTACCTACTTCACATGCCGGTGCCACATTTGTGATGCCGCTTACGGCTGACCGCGCTGAGTAGCTGAGCGGTCTATGGGCGCCTTGTCATGGTCCGCGCGCCTGCGCTAGTCGGAAGTTCGAGTCCTCCCTCGGGCGTGGGTGTGTGTGTTGTCCTTAGTGTAAGTAAGGTTAGATTAAGTAGTGCTTAAGCCTAGGGACCGATGACCTCAGCAGTTTGGTTCCATAAGAACTTACGACAAATTTCCAATTTGCTTACGGCTGTAGCCAAATCTGAGGAGAATCTGCGCCAAACTGATCATCTAACACATTCTCAATTTTCCTTATCAGTCCACCAAATTTTCAACATTCGCCTGTAGCATCACGCCTCAAATGTTTCGATTCTCGTCTGTTACGGTTTTCCAACATTCCATGTTTCACTACCACACAATACTCTGCTCCAAATGTCAAATCTCAGGTATTTCTTCCTTAAAGTGAAGTCCATGTTTGATAGTAGTAGACTTCTCCTTATCAGGAGTGCCGTTTTTGCCAGTGCTAGTCTGCTTTTGCTCCTCATTGCTCCAGCCGTGCTGCCTAGGTAGCAGAATTCCGTCATCTATTTCGTGACAATCAATCCTGATGTTAAGTTTAACGCTTCATTTTTGCTACTTCTCACTACTTTCATCTTTCTTCAGTTTATTCTCAGATCATATTCTGTACTTAGTAGACCGTTCATTTCATTCAACAGATCCTGTAACTCCTCTTCTTTTTCACTGAGGATAACGTTGTCAACAGCGAACCTTGATATCCTTTCATCTTGAATTTTAATTCTACTCTTGAACCTTTCCCTTATTTCCATCTTCGATGTATAGTTTGAACAGTAGAGGCGAAAGACTACATCCCTGTTTTACACCCTTTTTAATCTGATCACTTTGTTCTTGGTCTTACACTCATATTATTACCTCTTGGTTCTAGTACAGTTTATCCCCCTTTTTTTCAGAATTACGAACATCTTGCACCGCTTGACACTGTCGAACGTTTTTCCAGATCGAAACATTCTGTCAACTCGTTTTGATTTTTCTTTATTTGTGCTTCAATTATCAATCGCAACGTCAGATCTGCCCCTCTGGTGCCTTTACGTAAAGCCAAACTGATCGTCATCCAACATATCCTCAATTTTCTTTTCTATTCTTCTGTATATTATTTTTGTAAGTAATTTGGACGCATGAGCTGTTTAGATGATTGTGTGATATTTCTCGCACTTGTCAGCTCCTGTAGGCTGTGGAATTGTGTGAATGATATTTTTCCGAAAATCGGATGGTATATCGCCAGACTCATGCATCCCACAAATCAACGTCAATAATCGTTTTGTTATGACTTCCCCCCAATGATTTCAGAAATTATGCTGGATTATTATCTACACATTCTGCCTTATTTGATCCTAATTTTTCCAAACCTCTTTTAAATTCTGATTCAAATACTGGTTGCCACATCTCTTCAATATCGATTCCTGTTTCTTCTTCTACCTCATCAGACAAGTCTTTCCCCTCACAGTGGCCATCAATTTACTGTTTCCACCGATACGCTCTCTACTCTGCGTTTAATAGTGGAATTGCCATTGCACTCTTAATGTTACCTCCCTTGCTTTTAATTTCATCAAAGGTTGTTTTGACTCTCCTATTCGCTGAGTCATTTGTGATTTCTTCACATTTTTCACATCACCATTTAACCTTTGCTTCCGTGCACTTCCTATGTATTTAATTCTTAAGTGAGTTGTACTTCTGTCTTCCTGAATTTCGCTGAAAATTTTTGTACTTCCTTCTTTCATCCATCAACTGAAGTATTTCTTCTGTTACCCGTCGTTTCTTCGCAGTTACCTTCTTTGTACCTAGGTTTCTCTTTTCAGTTTCTGTGATTGCTCTTTTTAGAGTTCGTCTTCAACTGACCTGCTTACTGAGCTATTCCTTATCGCAATATATACAGCCTCAGAGTACTTCAAGCATGTCTCTTCATTTCTTAGTATTTCTGTATCTCATTTCTTTCCGCATTAATTATTCCTCACTAGTCTCTTAAGCTTCAGCCTACTCTTTATCACTACTAAATTGCGATTGGAGTTTATATCTACTCCTGTACACGCCTTATAAACCAGTACCTGATGTAATCTAGCTGAAATCATTAATCTAAGTGAAATCATCCTATATCTCCTGACCATTGCCACGTACACCTCCACCTGTTGTGATTCCTGTATAGAATATTTGCTATTACCAGCTGAAATTTATTGCAGAACTCAGTTAGTCTTCCTTCTCTCTCATCCATAGTACCAAGCTCATATTCTCCCGTATCCCCCTCATATACTCCTTCCCCTACAACTGAATTCCAATACTCCATGATTATTATATCTTCATCTTCCTTTACTCGTTCAGTATCCTCATGTACTTTCTCCATCTCTTCGTCTTCTGCTTGTGCCGTCGGCATGCATATCAGAAATATCACTGTTGGTGTTGGATTGCTGTCCATTCAGAGGAGAACGACCCTATGACTGAACTTTTGATAATATCTTACTCTCTCTACCTTCCTACTGATAAAGAATCCGATTTCCGCTATACCATTTTCTGCCGCTGTTAATTTTACCCCTTGTCTGACCAGAAATCCTTGTCTTCCCTGCTTCACTTCACTGACTCCCACTATATCCAGATTGAGCCTTGGGATTTTCCTTTTCAGGTTTTGTATCTTCCCTGCCACGTTCAGACTTCTGAAATTCCACGCCTCGACTCCTAGAACATGTCAATGTACAAGCAGACAATACAGTGTTGTGTGTTGTTCAAATATGTATACATGCAGACGGAAGCGATGAATGAAAATTTGTTCTAACACTGGGATTCGAATACATGTCTCCTGCTCACTAGGCAGGTGCACAAACACCATGAACTGCAATACTGTTCGGTTTTAGGGGGGATACGAGTGGGCTAAGATGTGAATGTGAACTTGAATTGAGGAGGAGGCGTGCCAGGGTAGTCTGTGCGGTTGCGCAAAGCTTCTGTGTCAGGGTGGTGTAGCGGTTAGCGCATTTGCCTAGTGAGGAGAAGACCTCGGTTCGAATCCTGGCCTGGGTACAAATTCTTTCGTCGCTTCACTCCGCATATATACATAATACAAGTATGAGACATGAAAACTGGAGCTATAAAGTTTCACTTGATGTTGTTAGAGTAACTTATGGGACAGACGAAGTACCGGCGGTTGTCGAAGACGTCACGTGGCTGTATTCCCGAAGTTATCTGAACGTTATACACCAGGAGAAAGTCAAGTTTCACGTGTATTTCTGTTGTAGGTGCTGCCGCTGGAGGAGAAATAACCGTTCTTCCGGATGACGCTGTTTTTGTTGCTCATTCAGAGATGTTTTGTATCTGTTACGTGCACCGTCTAATTTTGCACTGTGTGTTTACACACAGTGGGATTGGAAATTTCGCTGCAGATAGACAGGACGCCGAATAGTAGCACGAGCAAACACTTCCCGGATTTAAATTGCACCATAAAATTCTATTTGTTATTTGAACAGTATTGTGTACAAAGGATCATTACCAGATGTATGTCACTGTGCTGACTGCAAGTAACAAGTTGTGAGCAAATTACCAATACGTCCCATACATTTCAGCATGAGCGACATACTGCGATACTGCTTTCTGATGCATACGTGCAAGCTAATACCACTCGCTTGCAGCATTTTCCGTATCTGTATTAGTACAATTAATACTGCAGCGAGTGCAATAAAAATCTCATACAACGCTTCTGCTTGTGGACAATAATGTCTGGAACTAATGGCATCCCTCTTTCAACAATATAGTGTTACTTTCAGAATATAAAGCAAAGGACAGCACTGACAAACAGTGTAGTCACAAGGTGGAAACGTAGGCTATCAACTCGCATAAGATCTGGTGCTGTGTGCAATCCTGCCCCTAAAGTATTAAACCTGTAGATATCTTTCCCCACGATAGAAGTATCAGCTGAAGTGCAAAAGTAACCATGCCGGACAAAGCCTGGCTGGTGGACGTAAAACTGTTTCTATTAAACTCGAGATGACCAATGAAAATCAGCTGCTGATACCAGAAATGAAAATTAATGGCGATTCCATGAAGTCAAGCACTATGTGTAACCTTCCTTTGCGTCCATCGGTATGACAAGCTAAAAGTGAGTTGAAAGATTAATAAAAGAACCCAGCGTAACAGTTCTGAACGCCCTTATAACTGTCTCTCAGTATTTTGACAAAATTCCTCTTACGATTTACTTTACTTGCTTTAAATATCTGTTTAATTTTGGAGGTACCTTGAGGGATATTGAAGTTAAATGTTAACCTATTTATTAAGAGAGAAAGAGAAGTAAAAATATTGTGTAGAGTCCATAACCCTGAAACCTGCAGAGAGTTTTTCAGTCATCTAGAGACTCTGACTTTACCTTCCGAACATATCCTTATTTAATCCTTATTGCTATGTAAGGTTCACCATAAAACTTTGTTTCTGATGAGCTGCTATTTACACAGTCATAATTAAAATCACAAAAGAAACTCCTGTGTACCCTTGTCTCTCAAATGTTGCCAGCAGATACAAAAGAATAAAGTGTCAAAATAAACCCATAGAAAAGAAATTTACAAATAATATATTGCTCACTTATACTACAAGTTATATGGTCAGTACCAAGATTAGTGGATTGGAAACAACTGTCAGTAATCAGACAAGCAACAATATTCATACAAAACGGGCCTCAAATATGACAGCGTGTACGTAAAACTCGTTCATGGATAATTATCAGCCTACGCATGCAAATATTTCGCAGATTTTCAGCAATACAGAGAAAACAGCAACGTGTTTTTAAACGAAGTGATTTCTTGCTAATATTTTATTCACAGCCAGTGTAAATAAGGTTTTTGCTGTTTAATTGTATATAATTGTTAAGACATGGGAGAAACTGCTTGTTCGACTGATATTAACAAGTCAAAATTTATACGTTGCTTTTGTAATACGTTGAATCAGGCAACTGAACCTCATTACTATCATATTTCAAGCAAGTCACTTTGCTAGAAAGCATATGAAGTTGACATTATAAGAAATTACCAAGGTGATGGAGAGTAATGACACATGCAGTGACCTATGAAGAGAATCATCTCATCTATTTTGCAGCACATAAGTTTAAAACTCATGCTATCTGTTTCATTGCAGGAGGCACCAAAAACGTCAAGAATCCTTGTTGCAACCCTGATATTGGTGCATTTCTTTCATATTTTTCATTCTGTATCCACGAGGGCGTAGACGGTCATTCGGCTGCTCGCCCATTAGTCAGTCTATTCACATAAATACCAGGCGAGATGTTAATCAGATAGTGGAAATTTAAATTAGGGATATTCTGAATGCGATTCCCAGTGCCGACATCTGTACAACCGTCCGAAAGCGTTGGTAAGAACCAGTTCGCCAGGTGTTTGGCTGAATACAATGGATCAGAATTCGAATAGTAAACACTACCTCTAGAGACAGATAAAAATATAAAAGAAATATTCAGCATTAGACTTACGACAATATTTCCGAAATTTGGTTCTTCCCATTATGTCCAAATCAAAAATTCGGAAGCATAATGTTTGTGTAATTGTGTTTGTTTGTAAAAACAAATGTTATCTTTGCAAATGATAGGTGTCATTGTAAAAGACGTGGAACGTAATTTAAATTATGTAACTCATAGAATGTCAGCAAAATGAGTACGGGGCTTTCGGAGAACAGTTTAACCTTTAACCGTACCAAAATGCAGTGCATACAGTTTCTGACGTGGAACTATTGTACTAGGGAGTTGTTATTACCCCAAAGTGGTCAGTCAGTGAAGTCGAGCATTTTAGATTCTTAGGTCTGAGGGCAGACTTTTTTCGAAGTACCGTGTTCGAGATCTTGTGCTGAAACTGAAAGCTACTTTCTTCAATGTACAAATGATCTCCACTTTCTCTGACACTGAAACTCAAATGCTTGTTTACGTCGCATACTTATCACTGTATTATACCGCATGGTGTCATACTTTACGGTACCTCTTTGGACTGACCAAGAATACGAGTATTGTTACAAGGTTAGTACGTGACTTCCAATTCTCAGAACTGCACGAAAATGTGCTTAGAATATAGATCGTCCATCCCAAAACAGTGGTACCAGCATGCAAAACTACTACGAGAGCCATTTGAATCATCACTACTCAATGTCTGTGGAAGGAACTCTGGTAACCCGAAGTAACAAATTATCGTTGTACACTGATAAGCCAAAACATTATGGTCACTGCCCACCACGGCAGTGGATGCCGTCCGGTGGCTTTGCGGGCACGTGACGCGGTAACAAAAGTACGTAAGCGGAGCAGACACGGACACGGATCACCCTAGCGAACATACGGGCTGCAAACCGTGAAATCCATTAAGGTAAACGACTTTGACAAAGGGCATATTATTATTACTCATAGCCTGTGAATGAGAATCTCGAAAACGGCGAAGCCGACCGAATATTAGCGTGCAACTGTTGTGAGTATCTACGGAAAGAGGCAGGACAGTGAAAAAATGGTTCAAATGGCTCTGAGCACTATGGGACTTAACATCTGAGGTCATCAGTCCCCTAGAACTTAGAACTACTTAAACATAACTAACCTAAGGACATCACCCACGTCCCTGCCCGAGGCAGGATTCGAACCTGCGACCGTAGCGGTCGCGCGGTTCCAGACTGAAGCGCCTAGAACAGCTCGGCCACTCCGGCCGGCTACTGTGAAACTACCACAACGCGCTAAGCGGTTGAACGTCCACAACTCTTCACGGAGCATGGGGTTCGGAGGCTTATGTGATCTGTAAAGTAGAATCTCTGCCAAAAGAGCACAGTGCTGCCACACGCACAAGTGTTTCGGAGCGCACCGTTCATCCTACACTGTTGAACATCGAGCTCCGCAGCAGGCAACCCCTACGTGTTCACGTGATGACCAAACGACATCGTCGGTTACGATTTGACGGTCGACCACTGGAAACGTGTCGGCCCATCTGGTGAATCACACTTTTGCTGCACTAGGTCCATGGTCGTCTCCACAAACGCCGTCATCGAGGTCAACGGCGTCTCGAAAAGAGCAGCGCGGCACGAACGCAGGCAGGTGGGAGCAGTATTACACTGTGGGAGACGTTCTCCTACGCTTACATGAGACTTTTGGTTGTAATCGAAGACACTATGACGGCTGTGAACAACCTGCATTGCTTCACGCTTTATGTCATTCCCGACGGCGATGTCATCTTGTAGCAGTATAACTGTCCATGTGTCGGAGCCAGAACCGAGGTAAAGTCGTTTGAGAAACATTATAGTGAACTCACCATCACCGCGTAAGCAAGTCAGCGGCTCGTTATTTATGCGAATTACATGAGCTGTGCGTAGACATTTAACGCCACATACCTACACAAACCTACCAAGGAACTGTCGGATCCCTGATAAACAGAATCAGTGATGCATTTCATTGCAAAGGCGGACGAACAAGCTATTAAGCAGGTGGTAATAATGTTTTGCCTCATTGGTGTATAAAGTTGATGCTTAAGTTCTTAGCGTTTTCGTTTGAATGTTGGTATTTCGCTTGGTGTGGGATTATTTATAGATTGTCATTTTTTATTTGTAGTTCGCTGGTAGTATTTGAGTTTACATATTGTCATTTTTCCATTTGGAGATACTGAGTGGTGCTGTGGACTTTTTAGTTCAGTAGAGGGGTGACAGCAGCAGACGTAGCTAGAAGCATTTGCGCCGTGTGCGGGGACAGTGCCAATGGATAGAGCCCGGCAAGGAAACGGTTTTCTCGTTTTAAGAAGGATCTTGTTGACTTTAGTGACTCTCTGCGTTTAGGAAGACCTACGGGGTTCGATGAAGATCGTTTAAACTCACTAATCCACAGTGAAAAATAACAAATGTGATGAACTGTGGTCATTCCACCATCGTGCGACATTGGCAGCCAATGGGGAGGTCCAAAAAACGGATGTACGCGTTCGGTCTGTTCTAAGCCAAAATCCCAAAAATCGGCGGGTGGCCATATGTCCCTCTGCTTGCGCGTCCTCAATTGGCTTGTCAACAACAGACCATTCCTATCCTGTATCGTTACTGGTGGCGAGAAATGGTGACTGTGTGCTAACATAGGCCAAAGAAAGAAATTGTTGAGGCCAAACAAATTAGCAATTCCCCGCACAAAGACCTTTTGTGCATACACGAAAGATAACGACTCTGTGGTGTACTAGGAATTGCCTCCCCGAGGTGTAACCGTCACTGCTGACATTTATTGTCACAGTTGAGACGTCTTGCAGAAGCAATCCAAGAACGTGGATTGATGCTACTCCACGATAATGCCCACACGCATTCTGCTAGACAGATAAAGAACACAACACAGGAACTGGGTTGGGAAGTCGTTCTGCACCCACCTTATTCACCTGACCTTTCGCCCTCAGATTTTCATCTTTTCCGCTGTCTGTCGAACAACCTTCAAGGAACTTTCTTCCCGGATGAAAATGTGCTCTGAAGATGTCCTGATGAGTCCCTCGCCCCTAAACAACGTGATTTCTACAGTCGCGGAATCGAAAAGTTATCCCAGCGCCGGCAGATTGCTAAAAATAATGAAGGAGATTATATTATGTGTATCCGTCGTGTTTATTAAACTTACGGAAAAACAGTACAAACGTATACATCACCTCAATAATTGGAAAATAAGTGCACATATTTAAGTGTCTTGATTTACTACTATATTTACCTTTGCTTAAAATAATTACGTTAGTTGAACAACCAACTTTTTCTTCGACGCGATAGGGATGCACAGCTATTCAGTCTTCTGAGTAGAGGTGTGGTATTTAAATGAAGTGGTCAAAGCAATTGGAACAGAACACTATGAACATCGGACTATAGCCACTTTTTCACATTCAAGATCACTTCCGCATTCATGCAGTCCAAAATCAAACGACAAACTATTTACATTTTCAAACGATGATATTGGTATGCCAGTGTCAATACCTGCCTTTCTCTAAGTTTTAACTCGTTGCAGGAAGTTGACTGCATAAATAGACTGTATTATAGTACTGGGGAGACACTGGGCGACCTTGCTGGCAAGGATGGCCCAAAACATCACTCGTGGTTGTCGGGTCGTATGACAAGCAACAGTCAGGTTCGAGTCTCAGCGCTGTCCGGTGGATCTCCAGACGCGTCTTCGCCCGTCACCAGGACTCAGCTCGAAGCGCACTGATCACTGAAGACAATTATACTTCAGTCAATGAAATTCCAGGCCGAAGCCGTGTCTGGAGACACCTCGTGCAGCGTTGGGATGCGAACGTGACTGACGTCCGCCATAAGGCCCGACACCCAGGAATGATGGTCTGGGGATCCATTTCGTTTCATAGCAGGACCCCTCTAGTTGTCACACGGGCATCCTTAAAGCACAGCGATACATTGACGATACACTACGCCCCGTTTTGTTGCTCTTCATAACAAGCCAACGTGGGCTTACATTTTAGCAAGATGATGTCCGCCCGCACAAGGCGAGAGTTTCCACAGCTTGTCTTCGTATTTGCCAAACCCTGTCTTGGCCAGCAAGGTCGCCGGATGTCTCCCCATTTGAGAACGTTACGACCAATATGGGCAGGACCCTCCGGCATGCTCGGGGTTTTGATGCTCTAACGCGTGATTAGACTGAATTTGGTACGATATCCTTCAGGAGGACATCCAATAACACTATCGAGCAATGCCAAGCCGAGTAAGTGCCGGCATAAGGGCCAGAGGTGGACCAAAACGTCATTGACTTGTTCAATTTGTGAAGCTCTTTCTCTTGAATAATCACCCAATTTTTTTTGAAATTGTCATCATTTGCTTGTTTGTACATGTACGTCACACCCACCAACATTACAGTCCGATTCCGACAATTCCTTATTGGTATTTTTTTTTACCTTATTGACTACTTCGTCATGAGATTTGCTGTTGACAGTAGTGAGTCATTAAGACGAACAGAAGCTTTCATTCAGTGAATACTAGAAGGCGGAACTATTTGCATCTGGATAACACTTCCTTAAACGTTGTAAAGGAAAGTTTCTACTGTTTAGAAGCTTTCGTTTTCAGTCTTCAAGTCCAAGTTTGTAAGGTTTCTTTCTGGCACTCTGTTCCGATTGTGTACAGAAGATGATCGCTGTGGTCTTTCGTATTTCCTTGTTTTCCTTTGTTTATAAATCTTCTAATCGGTAGTCTTTAAAGTGGTGGTCGTGGTGTTCTGGCGGGTAGAGCACTTGAGTCCAACCTTGGAGGCCAGGGATTTAGTTCCATGTAGGGGTGGCGAATTTTCCTCGTTCCTGTACCTCCAGGACGGCCCCAGGTTCACTCAACCTGCTATCAAATGAATAGCGAGGGTATTTTCGAAGGGCAAATGGCAGTCCGGTCAATGGGCCGGCCGTACACCTCCTCCTAGAGCCATGACTTAGAAAATCTGGACTCTATCTGCGCCGGCCGGGGCGGCCGAGCGGTTCTAGGCGCTACAGTCTGGAACTGCGCGACCGCTACGGTCGCAGGTTCGAATCCTGTCTCGGGCATGGATGTGTGTGATGTCCTTAGGTTAGTTAGGTTTAAGTAGTTCTATGTTCTAGGGGACTGATGACCTCAGAAGTTAACTCCCACAGTGCTCAGAGCCATTTGAACCATTTTGACTCTATCTGCAGTTAGGCGAAAAGAACGGTCACATGCTTGCGCTACAGACGTTGTGTATTCTGTCAATTATGTAGTGAATCGTTCTATGGGGAAGCGTCCTCGGCTCGCACGGTTCCACAGAATCTGATAAACAAATAAATGTGTAGGATACTTGTTCGACAAGGGCAGTGCGCAGCTATGTCACTGCCGATCGCAAGAGATACATTGATGCCAACTGGCGTCGACTTTAATGCTGTGCCTTAGTCTCTTTTTTTCTAATTTAAGGCCCAGCTGGGCCGGCCGGGGTGGCTGAGCGGTTCTAGTTGCTACAGTCTGGAAACACGCGATCGCTACGGTCGCAGGCTCGAATCCTGCCTCGGGCATGGATGTGTGTGATGTCCTTAGGTTAGTTAGGTTTAAGTAGTTCTAAGTTCTAGGGGACTGATGACCTCAGAAGTTAAGTTCCATAGTGCTCAGAGCCATTTGAACCCTTTGTTCAGCTGGGAAGAAGGCGACATTTTGAAGGTGAATATCTTTGGGATGACAATACAGCATTTCTAAAATCTCTCAGCGATTACACTCCACTGGGCTGTAAAGTGTGGACGGAAGCGTTTGAAGGGGAATAGAGGTTGTATAATGTACGATATTAGCGGGGTGCGCACTCTGTACATCAGTCCGGTGCCAGCAGATGTCGCAACATTAAGTAGCAGCGCTGGTCAGACTTCCTTGGGGAGGGGGGGGGGGGGGGGGGCGGCTATTCCAAGCAAAACCGAAGTGCAGTGGAACGGTCACTGGAGAGCGTCCTGTGTGCCATATCGGAACGAGGGCCGAATCACTGCACCGAGTGCTATGGCGCACCAGATCATGAACAGAGTCGCTGCGCACCTGACTACGCAAGCAAAACGGCGATGAACCACATTAGCAGCTAAGAGAACGAAGAGATCGTAGTAACGGCAAAGAACATAGAGCCTAAACGACTGAATCGAAGAACAATCGATGTTTAGTTTCCATCCAAGCTCCTGCCACGGCGTAGCGGAAAAGTGAGGCAACAGTTCCGGAACTGACGCCTCCATTTGCAGGGGGGAATATGACTACTGTTCTTGCGATCTAAAGGGTATGGGAGACAACAGAAGGAAACTAATGAACAAAGTAAAAGGCTGTTTACTTCACAACTCCTGCTGAGTTATTAATACTGTCGTAAATGAATGTAGTTTGGTAGTTTTCTGTATTAGGTGTATAGGAAAAGATGGCAAGTTACAGATATGTTTTCACGAATGTGGGGCTCGTTTCTGACAAGTAGGAGCGGAAATGCGGTAAGTTATCGATACAAGATAATTGCATTAAACTAGGGAAGCAGCAGATAAAATAATCAAAAATGGTTCAAATGGCTCTGAGCACTATGGGACTTAACTTCTAAGGTCATCAGTCCCCTAGAACTTAGAACTACTTAAACCTAAGTAATCTAAGGACATCACACACATCCATGCCCGAGGCAGGATTTGAACCTGCGACCATAGCGGTCACGCGTTTCCAGACTGTAGCGCCTAGAACCGCTCGGCCACTCCGGCCGGCATAAAATAATCCGGCATCCACTAGCTTTTTTAATATTTTTTTCACATTCGCTGCGTCAGTCTTATATGCTTTTTTTCAGTCTATAGTTTATTTTTGTGTGGCACAATTTTATCTACCTGCCTGCCCACAATTTCATCGTATTTTTGCTTCATCTGGCTTGAAATCGAATAATTATAATCTCTGGTATAACATGAACCAGACATTTCATCTTCACACATGCTTCCAGCAGAGTCCTCATGAACGTTGTATGCATCAGTTAAGTCATTATGAATGCAATGTTTTATCAAATACCTGACGTAAGTTGTTCAGCACAAACACACTGTTGCCCTGCAAATGGCGGCTTCGATATGGGAAAGCTGCTCTAGCATCAGTGTTAATGGATTCGTAGACATGAATACGGCCACAGCATTGCGGAACACACTATTTGCGCACGTAACAAAAAATCTGAGTTGACGTCTCTTGCGATACCAAAATCAAATGAAATCTACGTACATTGTAGACCAATGTAAAGTGGGTGGCAGTGGGCTCTTAACACTGTACACATTTCACGGTTTCTGCCCATTCCTGTCGCGTATGGAGGGCGGGAAGACTGTTTTTTATACACTGCAATTAGTTTAACGTTGCGTAAGCAATCACTAGGGGAGCTTCTGAAAAGTTCTGTTAATGGTCTCAGAATATACAGAAAACGCAGCTTACAAAGAAAATACCTTTAGTGATCTTCAAAGTAATTACAGTTAACTACAACACACTTCTGACATCGGTTATAAAGTCGATTGAAACTGTCAGCAGATGCTTCTTATCAAACCGTTCGTATTACCGTAGTCACGCATTGCTGGATATCCGCATCGTCACAGGAGGCAGACATAATGCTTACCAATACGATCCGGAGACCCAGTGACAGTCAATGACATATACTTATATGGATATGGTGTCTGTTCTTTCGGATATGTCTGAATGAACAGACACCATATCCACATAAGTATATAGTTCTGGCAATATCGGCTATGACCTTCTTCTTTGCGGATGCATATCTATTACCCAATCTCTTACGGGACTTGGTAAGAATGTCTTCCACGACTAATGAGTGTGTTGGGTAGGGACACTACGAATGTAATGTGTGGACATATAAGGTGAGAATGTGGGTCTCACGGGAGGCGTGAGGGAAATAGTCTCTTCAGTCGCACTATTCTCTGTGACCTCGGTGGCTCAGATGGATAGAGCGTCTGCCATGTAAGCAGGAGATCCCGGGTTCGAGTCCCCGGCGGGGCCCACATTTTCACCTATCCCCGTTGATATATATCAACGCCCGTCAGCAGCTGAAGGTACTAATACACTACTGGCCATTAAAATTTCTACACCAAGAAGAAACGCAAATGCTAAACGGGTATTCATTGGACCAAAATGTTATACCTAGAACTGACATGTGATTACATTTTCACGCAATTTGGGTGCATAGATCCTGAGAAACCAGTACCCAGAACAACCACCTCTGGCCATAATAACGACCTTGATACGCCTGGGCATTGAGTCAAACAGAGCTTGGATGGCGTGTAAATGTACAGCTGCCCATGCAGCTTCAACACGATACCACAGTTCATCAAGAGCATTGACTGGCATATTGTGTCGAGCCAGTTTCTCGGCTACTATTGACCAGACGTTTTCAATTGGTGAGAGATCTGGAGAATGTGCTGGCCAGGGCAGCAGTCGAACATTTTCTGTATCCAGAAAGGCCCGTACAGGACCTGCAACATGCGTTCGTGCATTATCCTGCTGAAATTTAGGGTTTCGCAGGGATCGAATGAAGGGTAGAGCGACGGGTTGTTACACATGTGAAATGTAACGTCCTCTGTTCAAAGTGCCGTCAGTGTGAAGAAGAGGTGACCGAGACGTGTAACCAATGGCACCCCATACCATCACGCCGGGTGATACGCCAGTATGGCGATGACGAATACACGCTTCCAATGTGCATTCACTGCGATGACGCCAAACACGGATGCGACCATCATGATGCTGTAAATAGAACCTGGATTCATCCGAAAAAATGACGTTTTGCCATTCGTGTACCCAGGTTCGTCTTCGTCGTCGAGTACACCATCGAAGGCGCTCCTGTCTGTGATACAGAGTCAAGGGTAACCGCAGCCATGGTCTCCGAGCTGATAGTCCATGCTGCTGCAAACGTCGTCGAACTTTTCGTGCAGATGATTGTTGTCTTACAAACGTCCCCATCTGTTGACTCAGGGATCGAGACGTGGTTGCACGATCCGTTACAGCCATGCAGATAAGATGCCTGTCATCTCGACTGCTAGTGATACGAGGCCGTTGGGATCCCGCACGGGGTTCCGTATTACCCTCCTGAACCCACCGATTCCATATTCGGCTAACAGTCATTGGATCTCGACCAACGCGAGCAGCAATGTCACGATACGATAAACCGCAATCGCGATAGGCTACAATCCGACCTTTATAAAAGTCGGAAACGTGATGGTACGCATTTCTCCTCCTTACACGAGCCATCACAACAACGTTTCACCAGGCAACGCCGGTTAACTGCTGTTTGTGTATGAGAAATCGGTTGGAAACTTTCCTCATGTCAGCACGTTGTAGGTGTCGCCACCGGCGCTAACCTTGTGTGAATGCTCTGAAAAGCTAATCATTTGCATATCACAGCATCTTCTTCCTGTCGGTTAACTTTCGCGTCATCTTCGTGGTGTAGCAACTTCAATGGCCAGTAGTGTAGAAGCTGCTTCTGAAAAGTTCGGTGAATGGTCTCAGAACATATAGAAAACTGGGGTTACAAAGAAAATACCTGTAGTGGTTTTCAAAGTAGTCACCGTTACCTACAACACACTTCTGACATCGGTTGTAAAGACTACTGAAAGTGTCAGCAAATGCTTCTTGTCAAACTGTTCGAAGCACCGTAGTCACGCATTGCTGGATATCCGAATTCTCACAGTGCATGAGACATGATACTTGATAATACGATCAGGAGGCCTAGCGACAGTCAATGACATGGCGTGCATCGTCATCTCCGCTTCTCAAAAATGTCGGCTGACAAAAATCAAGCTTAAACGCTACTGGTCATCATTTTCGGCAGCAAGCGCTTGATCCATCATGAATTTCTATCCGAGGGAGGCGAATCGTAATGGTAGTACCACATCTCATCTCCTCAAATGGTGCGGATATCCAGCAGCGCGTGTGGCGCTTCGAGTGATTCCACAAGAAGCGTTTGCTGACAAATTCCAGCAGCTTTACAACCGATGACAGAAGTGTGTTGCAGTTAATGACGATCACGTTGAAGGCCAATGATGATATTTTCTTTGTAATTCCTGTTTCCTTTATCTTCTGAGGCCATTCACCGAACTTTTCAGAGGCGCCTTGTATATTCGTCCATTTCATAATACTTTTTGAAACTTCATAAGCGCACTTTCCGGGATAGTTTGTGTTTATCTTCAAGCGTCTCCCCATTTAGATATTTCAGCACTGTCCTGATACTCTCCCATGAGTCAATCAAGTCTGTGACAGTTGGTGCTGCTTCTCTTTTTATGCTTTCAGTATCCTCTGATAGTTCCGTTTAATGTAGGTCCCACTCACTTGAGCAATATTCTAGGATGGTCACTTGAGTTTTTAGTAAGCTCTCTTATTTTTAGAGTGACGGTATTTTTTCAGTACCCTGCCAATAAACCGAACGCTGCTCCCTGATTTACCTACGATCGAGCCTACGTTATCATTCCATTTCATATCCATAAAAATTGTTGCGAAATACTGTTGTGAGCCCTTTGCTTGATCTGCATCAGTAACTCCGAAACTCAAATGTAATAAAAGATACGCTACAGATCTAGCTAACGCAACCAGTGACAAAATGATGGCCTTGGCAGTGAATTTCAAGTAGCAGTATTCCCACAGTTTATGTTAACTAACTCCATGAAAAACTTAATAACTACAAATCAAATGCTTGGCCCAGTTAAATACCAATATTTATTACAAATTCTTAGTGTGCACAGAATGATAAGGAATGTTTCAAGATTTCTGAACCAGCGCACAACAAAACATCAAAGTGAGAGGTGAAATTAAGTTATTGTAATGGACAATGGTACGATCGGCAAAGATAATCGTAGCGGGAAATGGGTTTGATGCAAATAAACATCCTGACGTAGTAATACCGCACAAATCAGCCACGAAACCAGTCGTTGTATAGTACTACCGGAGGAGGAAAAATGAGACAACATGCAACTGTACCTGTCCGCCAAGTAATGAAAAGCCAGCTTGAATTTTATTGAAAAGGTAGCAAACATTCACTCGGTTCCTCCATAAAGAGCCGATGCCGCTAGATATTTCACTATTAAGTTCATTTGGTCGAGGAGATTATCTGTTGCAGATGGATGTCTCTCCCAAGTTTGCTCTGGAAGTGAACTCGTTCTGTTTACTTTTTAAGTCCGACACTAGAGATGTCTGCAGAAAGCCATCTGTAATCAGAATGCCATAGGAATGAAGTCCCCTATCAGTGTGATGTTATCTGGTACCAGAATACTAACATAAGAAAGAGAAGAGCGCACGTCACCTTTGCTTGCTTTGCTCAGAATCTCGCTTCGAAAAAAATATCGGCCCCAATGAGCACGAAGTTCGCGTGGCGTTAGCCAACAGTTTAATTTTTTATATTGTTAAATACTCCCACTACGGACTGCGTGAAAATCGTTCTCCCATCATTTGTTTTTCCGCTCCTACCATTGAGAGAACCACGGGAAACGGGCTCTACGTCAAAGCTTTTTGTCCTTACCTGTCAGTCCGCTGTCTCTACTCAGAAAATAATGGACAGCTGTCAGTGACCTCCATTTCTTAGCCGTCTCTTTGACAACATCCAAGTCGTAGCTTTCACGACCGTAGGACAGAAACGTTTTCTCTCATTCCACCTGCCTTCCGCGAAGTCGCCAGCCAACGCACGATGTCCTTTGCAGATAGCGCATTGCCGGAACGGACACGTTGTAAAACGCCCATTATTGCGGGAGGTGAGCCGCCATCGCTGTATTTTTTATTCCATATTTCTCGGAAGACTGCTACGTCTGCCTACACAGCACTAGAGAGGCGATGCAGTTCCAGGTACTTGCAGAGGGCGGCTAGGAGCGCCCCCGTCCTCGGTCGGCATTCTGCCTTTTAAGTTGCCCCAAGGGTCCGCCGGTAGCAGCAACACGCCAACTACCGGTCACTGCCCCTTACGTCCTGCTAACGACGGCTGTTCGAGGCCTCAGCTTGTAAGCAAGCATACTGAATTCACGCATCCATTCACAATAACGGGATAGGAAAGAAACGCGTAACGAAACGTAGTCAGTGGATCGACCTACACATGAGTTAGTCAGTGTCAGATGTGATTTTCATACCGGAGAAATGAAAAGTGTCAGGCGGGGAATGGCGTGACGTTTTCATTCTTACACCCAGTTTAGTTAACTGATTACAACTGTGATTCATTGTTGGTAGGGGATAGTACTTTTCTGTGTCCAGTGAAGTACAGAATTCAAAGCAAGCTGTCAATCTTTGTCCTATTTTGATATCTTGTGAAGACCACCTTGCCATTTTTCAAGCGTTTTTAAGGCAGTACTTTATTAGAGATTGAGCGTAGTTCGAAAATAAATAAAAGGAGGTGGGGTGTAAAACATCTTTACTCTCATACAAACAGGGCCTAATAAAAAGATAATGGTACATTTTCAGAACACGTAGATGAAGAAAATATGTTACAGGGACTAGTGCTGGATTAAGCCAGCGACCGGGCGGAGTGGCCGAGCGGTTCTAGGCGCTACAATCTGGAACCGCGCGACCGCTACGGTCGCAGGTTCGAATCACGCCTCGGGCATGGATGTGTGTAATGTCCTTAGGTTAGTTAGGTTTAAGTAGTTATAAGTTCTAGGGGACTGATGACCTCAGAAGTTAAGTCCCAAAGTGCTCAGAGCCATTTGAACTATTAAGCCAGCGAGGGGCACACAGTAAATAGTAATAAGGGAAACTGCCCATTGAAATCGCCTCAGATTTAGTGGTAAGATGGCCCAATGGACAGCCCGTCAAAAACTGAACGCAGACCAAACATGAAAACAGGAGGAAGATGTAATGAACTATGAAAAAAATCAAAATAAAAACAGTGAACTGTCCAAGCTTAACAAGTTCAATATCGAAAAAGCTGAACAGCCTCGGCGTCGTGTTCAAAACTCTCTCGTGCCTTTTTATTTTCATTTATTTATTTTTTTCACAACATTATGAACTGTCCGTCCGGTCACTGAAATGTTTGTTCTCTTTCTGTAGTCTTGGCAGTTGTCAAGCTAAACATTCGTTACAGAATATCAGCCATGTGGTAAGAATATGTTACCGTCGTAGAATAGTGAGAGCAGGCGAGATACCACACAGACGTCTCACGGAAATGAAAACAACAAATAAAAGGGTGTGAATTTTTGTACAACAAAGGAATTCAAGGGCCAAAACACCCTAAAACGAACTCAACTACAAAAACGTCAAAAACATCTGTTTTGACAGAGCACAGCGAAACTGTGTGATTGTGAAACTGTTGCGCTCATTTGTTATGTGACACGCTGTTATGTTTTCATCACTTCCTTTGGAGTGATCACATTCACATTCATACGAACACCTTATCGGGCAAGGAAGCATATCTCATTCACTTGCCAGGCGTACAAATTAGGTGTGTCGATGAGAGATTCCTATCGTATGACACACGTACTGTCACTAATGCCGTGTATCACACACCAGACGTGCTTTCCGGTGAAAGATTCGGTTGGCTTGTCACCTTACTATCAAAAGTTTGCGATTCCTATCCGAAAGCCACTTCCTTTCGGCTGCTAATAGAGTAATTGTGCAGAATCAGCTGTCATTATTGGCCCCTACCTTACATCTCACTACCGAGCGAGGTGGCGCAGTGGTTAGCACACTGGACTCGCATTCGGGAGGACGACGGTTCAATCCCGTCTCCGGCCATCCTGATTTAGGTTTTCCGTGATTTCCCTAAATCGCTTCAGGCAAATGTCGGGATGGTCCTTTGAAAGGGCACGGCCGATTTCCTTCCCCATTCTTCCCTCATCCGAGCTTGCGCTCCGTCTCTAATGACCTCGTTGTCGACGGGACGTTAAACACTAATCTCCTCCCTCCTCTTACATCTCACTGCTGCAAACGGACGTTACACTACGACATAGACACAAACATGAATATAGTGAAAAAAATGGCACAAGGGAGGTTTAAACACGGATCACCCATTTGGCAATCCAATACCGTTACCACTTAACCAAGCCACCTGGTATCATTTAGGCTGCTATATATTGCACTTCTTGTCCTTGGAAGTTTACTGATTCTATTTTGTTTTTTTCTCACAGTTCAGTACACCTTCTTTCTGTTTTCATGCTTGATCTGTGTTCAGTTTTTGGTGGACTGTCCACTAGGTCCTCTTCCCACTAAACCTGAGACAGTGCGATTGGGAGTTCCTCTTGTAAGAAGTGTCTCGGTTTACTTTGGGCATCGAACTTTAGGACGTAAAATAAAAGAGCACCTTATTTGGTCCCAGAACGATATGCACAGTTCCTTGGATGGTTTTCGTCATACAAACCCTTAAAACAACTTCTTTTCGTACCATAAGAAAGTGTATACGCTACATGACTGCAATCAAATCTTTTTGCACAAATTCGCTTCATTAAATTTGTGCAAAATAATAATACAACGAGTGTAATGAGGTGTTCAAGGATCAGAAGATAAATTTAAGAAAGGAATTACATTTAAAACCAAATTAAACGATTAAAAATAAAGACCAGAATTTTGTGATAAGGATTTAAAACAAATTACCGTCCTGTAAGTACTGAACACCCGATCTTTAGCTTATGAGCCTAGTGACATGGTGCTAATGGCCTAGTGTTTCACAAGAAATTATTGTCGTCATATTCTCACTAACGAGAGGTCCACCAGGCTATGTGGATGCACAGTGTGAAACTTGTCAACCTATGCTACATCGCTGTATGGGTGGTTTTAAAAAGTCGATCGCACACCTGGTGCACCAGTGGCAAATACACTGATCAGCGAGAACACTGTGGTCCCGACCTATTATCGATATAAACCCGTCCTGGCGATAGTATCATCATCTGGCGAGGAATGACTGCTATTCAGATACACGCATGTTCCATGCAGTATCAGTGAGTATGCTTTCCATGTATGGAATGGGTAAGGTGCGCGAGCTATCTGAGATTGACCGAGGGCAGATTATGGTGGCCCGGAAACTCAGCGTAGGATTTCGGAAACTGCTCGATTGTCGGATTTTCGAGCAGTCCAACACGCGGCGAAACTAAGGTGAAACCACGTCCAGATACCGTGGGGTTGGGCGGCCACCCCTCATTACAGATATCGGAGGTCTTAGGCTTGACAGACTGGTAAAACTTGATATGCAACAACTGTGGCGGAACTATCATCAGACTTTAATGCTGGGCAGAGTACAAGTGTGAGTGGAAACACAGTGCACCGAACTCTCCTAACGATGGGCCTCTGCCGGCCGGAGTGGCCGAGTGGTTAAAGGCGCTACAGTCTAGAACCGCACGACCGCTACGGTCGCACGTTCGCATCCTGCCTCGGGCATGGAAGTGTGTGATGTCCTTAGCTTAGTTAGGTTTAAGTAGTTCTAAGTTCTAGGGGACTTATGACCACAGCAGTTGAGTCCCATAGTGCTCAGAGCCATTTGATGGGTCTCTACAGCCGGTGACCGAAGCGTGTGCCAATGTTAACACCGCGACATCGCAACTGCGGCTGAAATGGGCACCTGACCATCGGCTCTGGACATTGGTGGAGTGGCGGAGTGCTGCATGGTCTCATGAATCCAGATACCTTCTTCATCATGCTGGTGGGAGCACGCGAATCCGTCGTCTTCACGGAGAACAGCTCCTTTACACCTGTAGTGCGGGAAAGAGACAAGCTGGCGGTGGCTTTATTAGGTTCTAGGGAACATTCAAGTGGGCATCCATGGGTTCATCGGCGCTCGTGCAAGCCATAACGACCAATGACTGTCGTACACTGGTAGCAGATAACGTGCACTCTGCAATGACGATCATGTTTCCCCACGGAAGAGGCATTTTTCAACACGATAATGTGCCATGTCACAAGACCAAGAGTGTGATGGAGTGGTTCGAGGAACATAGTGGCGAGTCCCAATTGATGTGGTGGCACCCTATCTCGCCAAACCTGAACGAATTAGAACACATCTGAGATGTGGTTGAACGTGGCGTCAGAGCTCATCGCCCCCCCCCTCTCAGGAATTTACGGGAATTAGGAGACCTGTGTGTGCACATGTGATGTCAGCTCCCTCCAGCGGCCTACGAAGACTTCCATGCGTCGCCAAAGGTGGCCATACAGGCTATGACGTAGGTGGTCATAATGTCCTGGCTGATCAGTGTAAATCTTTACTGTATTCGCAAGTAATTGAATTATAACGCTAACATTTCACTATCAGATCAAACACCTATAACTGAGATCTACACGTTTCACATAGAACCTACTTGTTGTCTTCCTTTTTTAGCTTGGTAGCGTATGTAAACAAAATAAATAAGCTGATCTTATTTTTTGGTGCTTCTCGCCTTCCTGTCGTCAAATTTCGCCATCACTAAACAAAATTATTTTCCACTATCTTAATATCATCTGTTGTTAAACCGTAGTATTCTATCCTACTAGTCCACAGCAAGCGGCAAAGAAACAGCGACACAAAAGAAATGCCACAACTGCGAAACTATGATACGTTATACAAAAAATGGTCTACGAACAAGAAAGCAACTTTCACTCGGGAATTTAAACGGCTCTTATCAAAAGTACTTTAAGAAAAGTACACACTCTGTAGAAAGAATGACCGACCCTAATATGGCAATAGACTTACAAAAATAGATACGGTATCCATTAATTACTTTCTTATTGCTAATCAATAGAACACTATTCTAATTGAGCCGAATATTACGACTACTTGGAGGGTTGTCAGCTTACGACACAACGTTTGGTGTGGCTGCACTCATTTCTAGAAATGAGCTAAAATTGTTGCTACTGATTGTAGATTTGAACACCAGGGTCCTTCCACTGGAAAGCTGGTAAAAGGCTGTTCATGCCTTACTTTTTTTCGCCCAGCACGGTGTCCCCAAATGCGAAGGCCCGCAGTATTTGCTAACTCTTGTTACGTGGCTGATCCGGCACTGACGTGGACATGAGACCTGAATCACATTATTTTCATGTTAAAACTCTATTTACGCTCCTGGTCGTGGTACGTTAATCATTGTAGACACGTAGAAACGGCAAGCTGCATTGTTACCATTGATGTACAAATCAGCCCGCTTTTGGAAAAAAATGACATTCCGCTTCGGGATATCGATGATTGATTCATTATGAAGTTCTGTTAATTTTTGGCGCAATCACTTTTTACGACACAACCATAGCTGCTTTCGAGCCACAATGACCATAATATCTGAAGATGACCATTGTGGGCCGAAACCGGTGGTTATGATTGTGTCATAAAAAGTGATTGTGTCAGAAATAGCAAAAAGTTATAAACCGCTTTTGCGAAGAAACATGGATGCGCTGCTATATCCATAGAGTATTTCGTATGGTCTTCCACAAACCGGGCACAATTCTCTTTTCTCTTATAAAGGGATTTGACACACAGCAGACTTTAAATGCTTCCACAAATGCCCTCTTGGATTTACCCCTGATGAACTGGTCCACTTGCTCCTCTCCATCTGTCACGAAATCTGTTGCTCAGAAGCCGACTAGTACTACAACTGAAATGAGGATGAGCTCGATGTATTTTTGCTGTTAGATCGGCTATGATACTTTTTATGAATGTTTTCGGCGATTACTGTGAGGAGTGATAAAAAAAAAGAATTCTAAATGGAAATAAAGCGTTTTCGGTCCTGTGCTCTTATATTCTCTGCTTACTTGAGTGAAGAATGTTTACTAGTAGTTAAACCGTACATATTTGCTGCACTCTATGTGGCAACTAAGCCTCATCTGCTCCAACTGATAGTTTCCACCTAGTTGATTTGTTTTTTACCTTGTGAGCCAACCGCATGATGATTGTTTTGGTAGTGGAAATTCTTTTCCGTTAGCGGTGGCGAAAAAATATGCCTCGTATACTTATTACTTGCCATATGAGCTAATCATATGGTGCTTAAAATGTGTGGCAAAAAGTCCTACTTCAGAATCGCAAAAATTCCACTACTGGTAACTAGTTTCTGTTCGTTGACAAACCATCTTGAGATGTATAACTCAGAAAATTGCACATGGGAAATGAACAATAGCAAGCTTCATTCTCTGACTTCTTACCGCGTCAATTCAGAGCAAAACCTCGCGAGTTTTCGGCGATTACCCCCTTCCTCTTCACACCTCAGGAGCACACATGGGAAATGAACAATAGCAAGCTTCATTCTCTGACTTCTTATCGCGTCAATTCAGAGTAAAACCTCGCGAGTTTTCGGCGATTAGCTTCATCCTCTTCACACCGCAGGAGCAACTGCACTGGAGTGGCAAGAAGTCCAAGAATGTTTTATACAACAGTGACATCGCGAAAGACTTCGTTCTCAGTAGAAAGATAAATTTAATATTTAAACTTCCATTATACGACACAAACTAATAAAAATTATCACTTGCTGTACACTGGCAGAAAAACGTTGCAGCACCAAGAAGAAGTTGTGTGATATAAACGAAAGTTGGTAGGCGTGTTTCTACATCTGAAAAATGACGCCTATTCAGATTTCGTTCCAGTCGCTTAAGAGTGGCAGCAGTAGGGCTACTCTGACAACGAAAATCAGGTTTGCTTTAAATACAAGCTGTAATGGTCGTGAGCGTTTGTCACCTTTGAGACTGGACGTGGCGAGCTGATATTAGACAAAAGTACCTTTAAGGCGACAACGGTGCAATTGTCAGCATCTCACTGAATTTGAACGAGGTCTTATAGTAGGGCTGGGATAAGCTGGATGTTACTTAATGTAGCTATTGTACATGGAAAAAAAATTAAATGAGCGTATGGCATTGTTGGCTGGGAGGCCCCATCTGGGGAAGCTCGGCCACTGATTGCAGGTCTTATTTCAGTCGACGCTACATTGGGCGACTTGCGTGCCGGTGATGAGGATGAAATGATGATGAGGACAACACACATCCAGTCCAGAAGCGGAGAAAATCTTCAAAGCTGGCTGGGAATCGAACCCGGACCCGCTTGAATGGGAGGCGAGCACGTTACCACCCAGCTAAGCAGGCGGACGCCATTGTACATTAATGCTAGCAACGGTGGGTACCGTCGTAAGCAAGTTCTGGCTCCGGACCGCCATTTGCTACTGCCGAGAGGGAAGTCCATCGTGTTAGACGTGTGGTTCTGGCTCATCCTAGTGCATCTGCAGCAGCAATGTGAGCAGCAGTTGGCACCACAGTGACACTACGAAATGTTACAAATCGGTTACTTGAAGGACAGCTACGAGACAGACGCGCTGTAGCTGGCATTCCACTGTCCCCAAACCACCGCCATTCGCGACTTCAGTGGTGTTAAGCGAGAGCTCATTGACGAGCAGGGTGGAGGTCTGTTTTATGGTGAAATTTGATTCCCCCTCTGTGCCAGTGATGGCCGTGTGTAGATAAGAAGGATGACAGTTGAGGGCCTGCATCCAAACTGTCTGCGTGCTAGATGCACTCGACCAATACGTGAAATTATGGTCTGGGGTGCAATTTCATACGACAGCATGAACACACACGTAGTTATCGTACACTCCGTGACTGATAAATTGTACATCAGTCTGGTGATTCGACCTGTTGTGCTGTCATTCATGAAGAGCGTCCAGGGGGTGTTTTCCAACAGGATAACTCTAGCCCACATACGACAGTCGTAACCCAACATGCTTTACAGAGTGTCGACATGTTGCCTTGGCCTGCTGGATCACCAGATCTAACTCCAATCGAGCACATATGGGACATCATCGGACGACAACTCCAGCGTCATCTACAAACACTGTTGGTTGGTTGGTTGGTTGGTTGGTTGGTTGGTTTGGGGAAGACCAGACAGCTTGGTCATCGGTCTCATCGGATTAGGGAAGGATGGGGAAAGAAGTCGGCCGTGCCCTTTCAGAGGAACCATCCCGGCATTTGCCTGGAGTGATTTAGGGAAATCACGGAAAACCTAAATCAGGATGGCCGGACGCGGGATTGAACCGTCGTCCTTCCGAATGCGAGTCCAGTGTCTAACCACTGCGCCACCTCGCTCGGTCAAACACTGTTAATCGACCTTCTACTGACCGATAAAGTGCGACAGGTATGGAACTCCATCCCAGAAATTGAGATCCGGCACCTGTACAACACAATGCATGCACGAAACTTCCTGGCAGATTAAAACTGTTTGCCGGACCGAGACTCGAACTCGGGAAAAAAATGTTCAAATGTCTGTGAAATCTTATGGGACTTAACTGCTAAGGTCATCAGTCCCTAAGCTTACACACTACTTAACCTAAATTATCCTAAGGACAAACACACACACCCATGCCCGAGGGAGGACTCGAACCTCCGCGTGGACCAGCCGCACAGTCCAAGACTGCAGCGCCTTAGACCGCTCGGCTAATCCTGCGCGGTCTCGAACTCGGGACCTTTGCCTTTCGCGAGCAAGTGCTCTACCAACTGAGCTACCCAAGCACGACTAACGCCGCGTCCTCACAGCTTTACTTCTTCCAGTACCTCGTCTCCTACCTTCCAAACTTTACAGAAGCTCTCCTGCGAACCTTGCAGAACAAGCACTCCTGAAAGAAAGGATATTGCGAAGACTTGGCTTAGCCACAGCCTGGGGGAGGAAGCTGTGAGGACGGGGCGTGAGTCGTGCTTGGTAGCTCAGTTGTAGCTCAGTTGGTAGAGCACTTGGCAGCGAAAGGAAAGGTCCTGAGTTTGAGTCTCGGTCCGGCACACAGTTTTAATCTTCCAGGAAGTTTCGTATCAGCGCACACACTGCTGCAGAGTGAAAATCTCATTCTGGAAACAATGCATGCGCTTTTGCATGCTTGGGTTCAACATTCTGCCAGTTACACCAGTTAGTATTGTACCAACACTTCGCATCTGCAATGCCTTACATGCCTTACATTAACCTGTGATCTTGCAATGTTATTCACTTAAATACGTTACGTAGACAAATGTATTCCCGAAATTTTATTACTCTACATTACTTCTTTTCGTGTTGCAATTTCTTTTCAGTCAGTGTGTGATGTTGGTTTTGGAAATGTAGATTTGTTTCTATTAGCGTTGGTCGAAAGCATGCGTCTGTGTACCACTACAGTTTATCAACATCTGCTAGAGAAGTGGAGGACGAAGTGAAAGAAGGAAGAGGGTGGGGAGGGGAGATAACAGGGTGGGAGATGCCTGCGTTCCCTGAAATATTACCTCTCTCAGTTTCCTCATTTGCTGCTACTACGTTCATGCTGAATACCGCAAATTTTCCGCAGATTGAGCAAAACTGCATCAACGGAGAAATTCGCCAATATCCGTCGCTTGGCGAGAGGAGGCCGCTATGAAGCCAATTAAGGTGCTGGTGCGGTGGGGGTGTGGGCCCCGGCTCGAGAATCAGCATTTGAACGGAAGATTAAGCTATTAAGCCGGCCCTGTCACGAAGACAGTCATTGTCCTTCGAACCCCTTAATTACCAGCTCCTATTAGACCAGTGATTGCGTTCTAATACAATTACGTTTTCAATTTGGAACTTAATTCCACAATGCAGCTTACAGGTACCCGCCCGAGAAAGTCAATCGTTTGGTCAGGAAATAAAGCTGCGTTGCTAAGTGGGCTGATGCCCCAGAACAACCTGGCAAGAACACTGGAGCAGTCTGTCGCGAGTTGAGCTCCGGGGCAGATGAAAGGGCGGTGGTATAGTCGCTACAGCTTGCAACCAGTCGATAGTTTCCGTCCTCATCAACGCGGAAGAATTGCGTTATGTTCTGCTAACCTACACGAGAAGTAAAGGGAGAAATTTGCGTGCCAGACATCCATTAACGTTCTGTGGTGTTTGTGGAAACGGCGGAACGTGCGATACGATCTAGCTGTCGGCCTCTTTTTATTTCCAGTTCGTACACGATCAGATAAACCGCACATTAGGTAACATCCTGGTGTTTGTACATTTTTCATTGCCCAAGAGTTTCGCGAAGTTTTACGTCTTTAAGAAAATCTTTATTTACGCGTGTAAGCTGAGTTTGATATTAAAAATATTTGTCCTATTTTGTCACAGACAAATCTGCCGACTATATCCAGGCTTAGGCTTAATGTTCGGACAAACGGTGGCAGCCTACACGGTGTTACATCCCATAAATACGAATCGAAGGGCAAAATTAATGTTGAACACTCCTTCCCTTACGGGGAGTGTGATACCATACCGACGAGAAAACAATATACGCGAACTCAAATTATCTTAAAAAACGCTAGTAAATATTCAGTTTAAAAATTATGTGGCAGTAGACAAATGGTCAGTATAGAGCGAAAACTCACACTTGAACTGAAACAGGATTACATTGTTAGAGATGAAGCTTAAATTCAGATTACAGGTGTTTAGGGAAGGAGATCGGACCTGTCCTGTTCAAAGGAAACTTTCTGGCATATGTCTTGAGCTATTGAAAGAAACCACGGATAACGTCAATCTAGTTGCCTAGACGTGGAGTTGAACCCCAATCCCCCCTAAAGGGAGTTCAGTATCATTACCTCTGGGCCACTTTAGTAACTCCTAATGGAAATTTCAGTCTTACTCGTGAGTGACACACATGGAGTAATACAGTTTATTGACATAGAGTCTTAGTTATCGAATGTTGAATGGGGTCTTTCGAGGCCATAGCACTTGCAGTCATAGATTCGTCATGTCAAAACGGTAAACAATTGCGTTGTCAATCAAGTAGGTAGCAGAAACAGTTTCTGAAAACCATTGGAGAAGCTGCTTTCTACCTCCCAGTCTGTTGTTGAACTTTTTACCTTTATATAACTATTTTTTGCTGCAAAAATTTCATTTCTGGTTCTCAGGAATTTGAGTCCTAGAACGCTATATGTGTAGCAGACAGAATATTAACTCCATTTTTATGCATTTGTTAAAGATTTTATCTGTGCCCTGTAAATACATATTAGTTTTTATGGCTCACATTCTGCGCTATTGTGTCTTTATAACCAACCGAAAAATTTTTGTTGCATGAGGGATACGAGCCATATTTGTACGTGTTTGGCATATACACTCCTGGAAATTGAAATAAGAACACCGTGAATTCATTGTCCCAGGAAGGGGAAACTTTATTGACACATTCCTGAGGTCAGATACATCACATGATCACACTGACAGAACCACAGGCACATAGACACAGGCAACAGAGCATGCACAATGTCGGCACTAGTACAGTGTATATCCACCTTTCGTCCCTCCATTCACGCCTGTCGCGACACCACTGGAGGCGGGCTGCACGATGTTGGGGCGTGAGCGGAAGACGGCCTAACGGTGTGCGGGACCGTAGCCCAGCTTCATGGAGAGGGTTGCGAATGGTCCTCGCCGATACCCCAGGAGCAACAGTGTCCCTAATTTGCTGGGAAGTGGCGGTGCGGTCCCCTACGGCACTGCGTAGGATCCTACGGTCTTGGCGTGCATCCGTGCGTCGCTGCGGTCCGGTCCCAGGTCGACGGACACTTGCACCTTCCGCCGACCACTGGCGACAACATCGATGTACTGTGGAGACCTCACGCCCCACGTGTTGAGCAATTCGGCGGTACGTCCACCCGGCCTCCCGCATGCCCACTATACGCCCTCGCTCAAAGTCCGTCAACTGCACATACGGTTCACGTCCACGCTGTCGCGGCATGCTACCAGTGTTAAAGACTGCGATGGAGCTCCGTATGCCACGGAAAACTGGCTGACACTGACGGCGACGGTGCACAAATGCTGCGCAGCTAGCGCCATTCGACGGCCAACACCGCGGTTCCTGGTGTGTCCGCTGTGCTGTGCGTGTGATCATTGCTTGTACAGCCCTCTCGCAGTGTCCGGAGCAAGTATGGTGGGTCTGACACACCGGTGTCAATGTGTTCTTTTTTCCATTTCCAGGAGTGTATATCCTTTCTTCCACTGCATGCGTGGGACGTTTGTGCAGGCAACTTACTGCCACAGATTCTACACCCTTATTGCCACCGACACCGGGTCACTAAGATAGAAATGGAAAATTTATCCGTATTCATCACTGTTGTCCTTCTTTTCACATACCGTACTTATTACGTTCGTTAAGAATAATCACTAGGACGACTTTCAAGTTTTGTAGGCTTCAAAAATGCTTCACTAACACAAATATTATCTTTCAAATTTTCTGCAAGAAGCAAACCGACTATCAAGTATTGTAAAGTGAACGTAACGACACGTTAGTATTTCTGAAACTTTATTTAGCCATCTCCATGTCGGACAGGCAAATCAAGAAGGCAAATGAGATTACGGTGTCTGAAAGTTAGATTGAGAACTAAGATTAACAGGTAGTGCTAAGCTGCAAATTAAGAATCGCCAAGGAAAATGATAAGCTGGAGAAGTAGGCATGACTACAAACAGAAAAATGCCGTGTATAATATAGTGAAAGAAACCCTTGGAGAAGACAGAAGCATTTGTATACCATAAGCTTCTGTGGGAAGCCATATTAAACAAAGAAAGTCGAAAAGTGGAAGGACTGTACAGAAGGACTCCATGAAGTAAGGAAACAAAGTAATGGCGATGTGGGTAGGCTGTAATAGTTATGCAGTGTTAGGGAAACTTGCGAGGGATATACTGGGGTGGGGAGCTGCATCAGATCAAGTCTTCGGGCTAATTCGAATAACACCCCATACAACTTAAGAGTATTTCCAATTTTTAGTAGTTAGGGATGTAGCTGTTAGTATATAACCCAAATAAGTACCGACACAAGGTGTTAAGCAAAGGCAGGTGATTGAATTCAGACTTGATTTTGATAAATTCCACCTTCTTCTTAAAAAAGCTTACGAAATCTCTTGACAAGACTGCTTTACTTCTTCACGTTCGAGTTCTTTTGCGGAGGCAGAACTACTATTTCGAATGCGTTCCTTTAGTTTTCTTTTTCAACCACCTCCAGAGGCAAAAATCTGAATGAGTAAGATGTAGAACTTTGATGGCCAGGAAACGTCACCATTCGTGCCTTTTCTTCTTCTGACGACTAGAATGTGTACGAGCTTCATCATGCTGGAATAACACACCCATAATTGTAGCGAAGGATCCTCTTTCCTTAATGCTGGAGGAAAGTCCAGGTAACGGGGTCTTGTAAGACGATACGGTACCATAACAGCTTCATTAATGACTGTCTTTAGTATCAAAGCACATATTTACAGAGAAGCGTTACTGAAAGTGCATATATGAAAAATAAGCCGCAAAACTGTTGTATCATGCTTTTGTAGTACTACCGCGTACGCAAAGTTAGAACTGCATCTTTGGGTACATCTAAATAAAGAAGACTAGCACATGAGGAAATTAACTTTTTTATATAAACGGCAAGAATCTAGGGAGAAGATAGTGTAACGTGATATACAAAATACGTAACTGACAAAACTATATTTAAACGTATTAGTCGACTTACTTATTTTCAGATCAACTACGGGAAAAAGTTGAACGCTTTGTACATGCATCAGATCCGTTTCGGTAAGATTTATTTTATTTGATTCGCATCTCTTTATCGTTCTTTTATTCATTCTAATTTATTCTATGCCACTCTTTTATTGTGCTTTATACTACGTCTTGTCTTTTGATCGAGGATACAGTTTAACATGGCAGTTCAGCCTTAAGTCCCTTTTCCTGGTTTAACAACTTTATTACTCTTCTTTTAGGGCTGAGCTTCCTTGATGGTGGTCCCATCCTGGCAGTTATAAGTTTTGGCTTTCGTCACTGTTGCGACGAATTTATTACAACCTAAATGGGAATGTTGAGACGTCCAATGCGTTCGAAATTTTTCTCGTAAATCATTTGAAAACAAATATGCCGTTTACTACGTTTAAATTTGTTTTTGTCAGTTACGTATTTTGTATCTTTTCCGGAGATTCATGCCATTTCTACAAAAAATTATATATTTTTGATTCCCTCATTAGCAATTTTTCTTTATTTAGATGTACCCTAAGATGCAACTATAACGTTGTGAAATCGGTAATACTATTAAAAAAAGAACTCTCCGTCTTCAGGCTACAAGTGGCCCATCGGGACCATCCGAACGCCGTGTCATCCTCAGCTAAGTATGCGGATAGGAGGGGCGTGTGGTCAGCACACCGCTCTCCCGGTCGTTACGATGACCTTCTTTGACCGGATCCGCTACTATTCGGTCGAGTAGCTTCTCAATTTACTTCACGAGGCTGACTGCACCCCGAAAAACGGAAACAGCACAGGCGGCCCGGATGGTCACCCATCCATGTGCTGGCCACGCCCGACAGCGCTTAACTTCAGTAATCTGACGGGAAGCGGTGTATCCACTTCGGCAAGGCCGTTGCCGCGGTAATACTATTAAAAAATCATAAAACAGCTGTTTGTGGTTTTATTTTTCAGGAATGCATAAATTAAGCTGTGGGTCTCGATATTAAGAGGGACGGTCAGTAAGTATGGCAACAAATATTTTCCTGAAAGCAGATTGGTTTTCCTCAGGATTACAACACATATTATTCCCCATTCTTTTGTCTACAAAATCCTATTTTTTCAACATAATCTCCGTTCAATTCAACGGCCCTACACCGCCTTACTGGGGTGGTCTGTACGCCTGCATGGTACCACTCTACTAGTCGACGTCGGAGCCAACGTCTTGCTGCATCAGTATCGTCCCCGTCATCCACGAACTGCTTCCCGCTGAGAGCGTCCTTCAATGGGCCAAACAAATGGAAGTCCGAAGGTCCGAGATTCGGGCTGCAGGATGGATGAGGAAGAGCAGCTCAGTGAAATTTTGTGAGTTCCTCTCGGGTGCGCAGGCTTTAGTGAGACCTTGCATTGTAATGGGGAACGAGAAGGTCGTTTGCATTTTTGTGGCGACGAGCACACAGAAGTCGTTTCTTCAGTTTCCTGAGAGTATCACAGTCAGCTTCAGAGTTCATCGTTTTACCGTGACGGAGGACATTAAACATAATAGCACCTTAAGAGTCCCAGAAAACCGTCGCCATTACTTTACCGGCTGAGTCTAGGACTCTGAACTTTTTCTTCGGAAGAGACGTGGTGTGGAACCAGTCTATGGACTGCCATTTTGTTTCCGGTTTGAAATGATGGACCCGTGTTTCATCGCCTGTGACGATTTTCGACAAATAAATGGTCACGCGCAAGCAGTTGCGAATAGATGGTCTTTCTTTCCTGCGGCAACTCGCCTTTGAGTATTCCAGATGGTGGGCGAGTCTGTCAGCACCACCAATAGAGACGTCTAGTTGTGCAGCGAAGTGTTTGCCTCTGATCCGTCGACCACATCTAATGAGACTTCCGCACGTTCCAACGCTGCAGAAGTCATAACGGTGAGCGGCTGGCCGGCAAGCAGGAGTTTGGACAGGTTTCAGCGATCTTGTTGGGGTGATGACAGACACCTCACCCAACGACTCACCGTGCTTTTGTTCACTGCCAGGTCTCCGTAGATATTCTGTAAGCGTCTGTGAATAACTGCTTTTTTTATTTGGTCATCAGTCTACTGACTGGTTTGACGCGGCCCGCCTCGAATTCCTTTCCTGTGCTAACCTCTTCATCTCAGAGTAGCACTTGCAACCTGCGTCCTCAATTATTTGCTTGACGTATTCCAATCTCTGTCTTCCTCTACAGTTTTTGCCCTCTACAGCTCCATCTAGTACCATGGAAGTCTTTCCCTCATGTCTTAGCAGATGTTCTATCATCCTGTCCCTTCTCCTTATCAGTGTTTTCCACATATTCCTTTCCTCTCCGATTCTGCGTAGAACCTCCTCATTCCTTACCTTATCAGTCCACCTAATTTTCAACATTCGTCTATAGCACCACATCTCAAATGCTTCGATTCTCTTCTGTTCCGGTTTTCCCACAGTCCATGTTTCACTACCATACAATGCTGTACTCCAGACGTACATCCTCAGAAATTTCTTCCTCAAATTAAGGCCGGTATTTGATATTAGTAGACTTCTCTTGGCCAGAAATGCCTTTTTTGCTATAGCGAGTCTACTTTTGATGTCCTCCTTGCTCCGTCCGTCATTGGTTATTTTACTGCCCAGGTAGCAGAATTCCTTAACTTCATTGACTTCGTGACCATCAATCCTGATGTTAAGTTTCTCGCTGTTCTCATTTCTACTACTTCTCATTGCCTTCGTCTTTCTCCGATTTACTCTCAAACCATACTGTGTGCTCATTAGACTGTTCATTCCGTTCAGCAGATCATTTAATTCTTCTTCACTTTCACTCAGAATAGCAATGTCATCAGCGAATCGTATCACTGATATCCTTTCACCTCTTATTTTAATTCCATTCCTGAACCTTTCTTTTATTTCCATCATTGCTTCCTCGATGCACAGATTGAAGAGTATGGGCGAAAGGCTACAGCCTTGTCTTACACCCTTCTTAATACGAGCACTTCGTTCTTCATCGTCCACTCTTATTATTCCCTCTTGGTTATTGTACATATTGTATATGACCCGTCTCTCCCTATAGATTGCCCCTACTTTTTTCAGATTCTCGAACAGCTTGCACCATTTTATATTGTCGAACGCTTTTTCCAGGTCGACAAATCTTATGAAAGCGTCTTGATTTTTCTTTAGCTTTGCTTCCATTATTAGCCGTAACGTCAGAATTGCCTCTCTCGTCACCTAGCGCATTCTCAAATTTCTTTTCCATTCTTCTGTATATTATTCTTGTAAGCAGCTTCGATGCATGAGCTGTTAAGCTGATTGTGCGATAATTCTCGTACTTGTCAGCTCTTGCCGTCTTCGGAATTGTGTGGATGATGCTTTTCCGAAAGTCAGATGGTATATCGCCAGACTCATATATTCTACACACCAACGTGAATAGTCGTTTTGTTGCCACTTCCCCCAATGATTTTAGAAATTCTGATGGAATGTTATCTATCCCTTCTGCCTTATTTGACCGTAAGTCCTCTAAAGCTCTTTTAAATTCCGATTCTAATGCTGGATCCCCTATCTCTTCTAAATCGACTCCTGTTTCTTCTTCTATCACATCAGACAAATCTTCACCCTCATAGAGGCTTTCAATGTATTTTTTCCACCTATCTGCTCTCTCCTCTGCATTTAACAGTGGAATTCCCGTTGCACTCTTAATGTTACCACCGTTGCTTGTAATGTCACCAAAAGTTGTTTTGACTTTCCTGTATGCTGAGTCTGTCCTTCCGACAATCATATCTGTTTCGATTTCTTCACATTTTTCCTGCAGCCATTTCGTCTTAGCTTCCCTGTACTTCCTATTTATTTCATTCCTCAGAGACTTGAATTTCTGTATTCCTGATTTTCCCGGAACATGTTTGTACTTCCTCCTTTCATCAATCAACTGAAGTATTTCTTCTGTTACCCATGGTTTCTTCGCAGCTACCTTCTTTGTACCTATGTTTTCCTTCCCAACTTCTGTGATGGCCCTTTTTAGAGATGTCCATTCCTCTTCAACTGTACTGCCTACTGCGCTATTCCTTATTGCTCTATCTATAGCGTTAGAGAACTTCAAACATATCTCGTCATTCCTTAGTACTTCCGTATCCCACTTCTTTGCGTATTGATTCTTCCTGACTAATGCCTTGAACTTCAATCCACTCTTCATCACTACTATATTGTGATCTGAGTCTATATCTGCTCCTGGGTACGCCTTACAATCCAGTATCTGATTTCGGAATCTCTGTCTGACCATGATGTAATCTAATTGAAATCTTCCCGTATCTCCCGGCCTTTTCCAAGTATACCTCCTCCTCTTGTGATTCTTGAACAGGGTATTCGCTATTACTAGCTGAAACTTGTTACAGAACTCAATTAGTCTTTCTCCTCTTTCATTCCTTGTCCCAAGCCCATGTTCTCCTGTAACCTTTTCTTCTACTCCTTCCCCTAGAACTGCATTCCAGTCGCCCATGACTATTAGATTTTCGTCCCCCTTTACATACTGCATTACCCTTTCAATATCCTCATACACTTTCTCTATCTTTTCATCTTCAGCTTGCGACGTCGGCATGTATACCTGAACTATCGTTGTCGGTGTCGGTCTGCTGTCGATTCTGATTAGAACAACCCGGTCACTGAACTGTTCACAGTAACACACCCTCTGCCCTACCTTCCTATTCATAACGAATCCTACATTGCTACGCTCTGGTTTTCCGCCAAACGAAAATGACAGCTGTCTGCTTGGGACTACCCTCCGTTCCTGACACCAATTTGAAAACTAAGTATATTGCTGCCACTTATCGGAATTTCATGAAATTACAGGAACTGAAACGAGATTATTCCGCGTAGTCGCACAACAAATTCCGTATTTTTTCAACCGAAATTGGCTGAGACGAACTGTGTTCATTACTTACTGTATGCCACACGAATAAACTTTGCTACTTTCAAAAATGCTTCTCCACAAAGGCGTACGATTTTCGTCGGAGCACCGATGTGACTTACGAGTGTTACAAATACCGACACGAGTGAAGCTACTAACTCGGCGATCTGTGATTATGAAACGACAGCATTCTAATCATCTACCGTCATCTCTTTCTTGAAGATGTTGTATCCGCTGTAAATGATAAGGATACAGGCCATACATACGAAGTGTCCGTCCTGTTATTGTATATGGAATATCGATATGTCCAGAAATTCTGCGTGTGATTGTTGAAGGACTAGGTTCTACCAAGTGAATAATGTATTGTTCTTCGTTCGCACTCCGTTCATATACATTTTCAAATGAAACAACTACTGGGCACTGCATCAGTGTAACGTAGTTTAGTGAAAACACAGATAAACACTCGACTCTGATAATCTGCGGTTACCGTATTCTCTATCAGCAGCAACAGCATATCCATTACAAAACTCGTACACAAATACTACACGCACATAATCAGCAATTGTAAATGCTTAAACGATTGAGTCTAATTGGCGAACAAACCACAATCACAGCTGAAACATTCAATTTTGTAAACACAAGCCCAACTTCTTAACCTAAACTTCAAAACAAAAATGATAGTCGATAAATAAACAAATATCAACTCGAATACTAACACGCGAAATGAAAGTTATCGCTGTATATCTCTCATCCATAAAATGTATATTTTATTCGAATTATTCTATGCTGACATCTCCCAAATATTTACTTTTTCCTCTATACTAGTATATGCAGCAAATCCCACATAACTCTGGCATCTACAAGAACCAAGTATTTTAATGCGACGAGAAGCGTTTCAAACGAAGGATATTTGGTCCCAAAAGCATCGTCTGCTTCCAAACCTCTGCAAGTAAATTGTTTTTGATCTGTCAGGAACTACCGCCATTAGATAGCTTGGAATTGATTTATTTATGATTTTTGGTTGCCGATCCCGGTCCATAGTTGCATTGGAAGTGTAGGGATTGAGATCAGCTAGTGCAACAGAGTGTTAACATTTTAAAACTATCTACATAAGGAGAAATATTTGTAAAAAATGTACTCGAATATATCATCAGAAAAGTTAGTGGTATGGTATGTCTGACAGTTTGTTTGGAATGTCTTCCACCTTGAGCCTCTTTGCATGCTGAACACATAAGTGATACGAACTGATTGGCAGCCAAAGCTTGCCGTTTTATTCAGTAGAGCTCGGTCGAGCAAGAAGTCGGAAGCAATTGTAGGCCAGAGAGGGAGAGGGACAGCACTTCGAAAAAAGGTAACATATTGAGTTTATTAGCTGCAAACGTGAGTCCAATAATTATTGTAGTGTGAAGACCTCTTAGCGTCTAACAATATCTATATGTCAGCATCAAGGGTGAATTCAAAAATGGTTCAAATGGCTCTGAGCACTATGGGACTCAACTGCTGTGGTCATAAGTCCCCTAGAACTTAGAACTACTTAAACCTAACTAACCTAAGGACATCACTCACATCCATGCCCGAGGCAGGATTCGAACCTGCGACCGTAGCGGTCACGCGGTTCCAAACTGACGCGCTTAGAACCGCACGGCCACACCGGCCGGCAAGGATGAATTATCGGTCATGTATTCAGTATTCTAATTAGCTTTCTCCCTCCACTGTCTGTAAAAATATTTTATTAAGAAAGATAAACATATAATAATATTTGATTTAAAGTGTGTGTTCAGAGAGCAACTTTACAGATATGACGATGTTAAGAAAAGCTAATAGTTCATGTTACTACAAACCTTTCCGGAGTTATTAAAAGCGTTTAATCTAACTGCAGAATATTCTTTTAATTATTTACGAAACATTTCAGTGGAATTTATCGTCAGTGCCTAAATGAGGAATGTGTTTGGTAAAAAGTTGTACTGTCATGCCTTACACCACTAAGTGAACTGTAACAATAATTTTCGAAAAAGAATCACAAAAGTTATCTGCAAAATATGCCTAGAAAATGAAGTAAAATGCAAACAGCCGCGCAGTGATTTATTTCAGCTCATCGTTCTTACAGCGCAGACAGACCAGAGTCGCGATATCCGCTGCAAGATAAGAATCTATTATAGAGTCTAAATGAACATTCTGAGAGAGAATTAAGAGCAGTTTTTTGTTCAATGATAAAGTCATTCGTAGTGTTATTGATGATCATTCTTTATTTTCAATTTCACTTACAGACAGTCAGATGTAGTTTAGATTAACTGATATCGAACATACGAAAAGTAAATTGCACAGTCTTGTTCGTGTTTAAATGTAGGTTGGCAAAGGTGATTCTGAATCAGACATAGTAATCGGAATTTTATACTTGCTTTCAGATTGCTAGCCACAGGTTCTGGTACACAGACGTAGTTTCTAGTTAACAAGTTCAACTTTCTGGTTTAGTTTTCCTGCTCAGAATACGATCTTTTGATAGCTTTTTGATTCCACACTTAGATCAAAAAGCTTTGCTTCTGCATCTACTACTCATATGCTCATATACTAATACTAAGTGTTTGAATACTGTTTAATATTGTAACTGGAAAGTAAAATTTTGTGCAACAACAAAGCATTTTTTCTCAGGAGATGTTTGAGCCCTGGCACAGACCGCAGAAGCTTGAATATGGAGCTAGTGTAGATAAGTAGTTATTTCTGTAATAAATGTTAATTAAGTTAATATTACATCGCGAGAAAGTTAATTTGAGCCTGTTTCATCTTATCTATTGAAGATTTCATTTTTTTCATCATATTTACCGAAAAAAGAAGTAGCCTGAGGGCATAGTTTAGACCTAGGTTTTCATACGTATTTATGACGTCTGCGTAAGTATTAAGTGAAGAATTTAGGTTGCTTTTGTTACACATATATTTAGTAGTACCGTATCTACTCGAGGAATTAAAGATTTTATGTTGTATCTTTTATTTCTTCTCAAAACGTGTAAAGTCCTTATCGCGCATATGCAGTCTAAGGCCTAATTTTTCGAGTACACAAGTTTTGAATTTTAATGTTATTTTAAGTGCTTTACGTTACTATATTAATCGTATACACGTATATTAATGTTCCGCAAAACTTTAGTGACTCTTGTGATGGTAGTTAATACAGTATTATTGTTATTTCCTACATAAATTTTGTAAAACGATTGTTTACGGAGTTCTGTTATGAGGTAGTAGCCATGGAAGAGGAATGATCGAGATCTTCCAGGAAAAACTGGTTGCCAGGTACGAGGTCACAAGTTTTTTCAAGCTCAGTGCATGTCTGAGGCAAGTGATAGTGGATGAAAGATCATTTTGCAAGAGTTTTACAAAGAAGGATCATGTTGCGGTAGTGGGTGGAGCAGGAAACAGTATTGATAGGGATCAGGGCTACAACGTTGAGTGTGATTTGATATAAATAGCATCTGTAACTAACCATAAAAATGTTGGTTTGCTTCCTGCTTTCGTGCGGTATGATCGTCCCCAATTGACCAGGTCTATTAGGAGGTGCAACACGAAGTTACACTACCCTCCATGAGTTTGGAAACACCCAGTAATCATAGACAATGGAAAGGGAATACAGCATAAAAATGCATTTTGTTGTTTTCCATATGTTAATTAAGCTCAAATAACACAAAGGAAGACGCAATAGCTAAATTTTCGATTCCTCAAAATAGCTACCCTTTGCTTTCATCACTGCCTTGCACACTGTCGTCATGCGCTGCGTCAGGTTTGCCAAGGTTTCAGTTGGAATTAATCTCCATTCTTGCTGCAGGACATCCCACAACTGTGACCCACTCATGATATCCCGTTTTAGGATCCTCCTGTCCTATTCATCCCATAGCAACTCGATTGGGTTACAATCAGGGGATTGGGGTGGCCATTCCATGTTTTTCAATATTTTACGAAGCTCTAGAGACTTCACATAGTTCTGACACAAACGAAACGTATGTTTCGGGTCATTGCCTTGCTGCAAGACAAACCCTTCCCCAATCAGACGCAAACCAGATGTCTTAGCATGTCGCTGGAGAATGGCATGGTAATCCTCTCAGTTCATTTATCCATCTATTCCCACCAAATCTCAGACTTTATTCCCTCCAATGGATCCTCATACCATCACAGAACACGCTCTATGCTTTACAGTTGGAATTACGCATTCAAGATTCAAGCGTTCATGGGGTAAACAGCGTACAAATTAACATCTTGGGTTGTCGGGTGTTCTGCCGGATATCAGCGTCGTACTTGCACGATATTTCGGTCACGTAGCTCGAGACCTTCATCAGGTGCGACCTGAGACTGCTCCTCGAGTGGATCTGGTCCAGTATTTATGCCTATGGACTTCCCCCTCCACCAACGGCTGCAGGCGCTTCCTCTGTGGTCCGCGCCCATTCCCTGTGACCTGCTGGAGCGTTGCTGCTCCGTTTTCCGTCCGCTGCGGTTCTAGGTGTTCCCTCTGCGGTCCGCGCTCACCAAACCCGCTCCTGGGGGTTTCATCTACGGTCTGGGGTACCAGGCGTTCCCCCTGCGGTCCGCGCCCGCTCACCACGACCTGTTGGAGCGTTGCCGCTCCGTTTTTCATCTGCTGCGGCTCTGGATGTTCCCTCTGCGGTCCGCGCCCACCAGTCCCACTTCTGGGTGTTCCATCTTCGGTCTGGTGCTCCTGGCAGTCCGTCAGGGGCTCGTTTACCATCTCCATGTCTCTGGTTCTTCTGTTTGTGTAGTGTTGCAGCTGGCCCCGTTGCTCCTTTAACAATTCCAGAGCCGGATCCCAGGCTCTGCTTAGCTGGTACCCTGTGTCACGATTCAAAAGATCGTCAGCCATTTTAATCTCAATCGATTCTCTTATGACACTGTCCCAAAATCTGGGTGTTTGTGCTAGAATCTTGGTATCCTCATACTTCATGGCATGATCTAGCTCTAGACAGTGTTCAGCAATGGCTGACTTAGTCACCTGTCTTAATCTAGTGTGCCTCTGATGTTCTTTGCACCTGACCTCCACAGTTCTTGTCGTCTGGCCAATGTAGGACATGCCACATTGGCAAGGTATATTGTAAATCCCTGGTTTTCGTAACCCCAGGTCGTCTTTGACACTCCCCAGCAGTCCCCCGATCTTGTTGGATGGACAGAAAACACACTTGATATTGTGTTTACGCAGGATCCTACTGATTCTGGCAGAAATAGAGCCAGCATAGGGCAGATATGCCACCTTCCTTGCTTCATCTTGGTCTTCTTCAGGAACCTGTGGTATAGTGGCTGGTCGGAGTGCCCTCTCAATTTGTCTGTCCATGTATCCATTCTTGGAGAAAACTGTTTTGAGACGTTCTATCTCTATGGGTAGATTCTCTTGGTCTGATAGGGCACGTGCTCTGTGGACCAAAGTCTTCAGAACCCCATTCTTCTGTGCAGGGTGGTGACAACTGCTGGCCTGCAGATATAAATCAGTGTGTGTAGGTTTTCGGTACACACTGTAGCCAATTGATCCATCTGCTTTCCTCTGGACTAGTACATCCAGAAATGACAGCTGGCCATTCTTCTCCAGTTCCATGGTGAACTTGATATTAGGGTGGCATGAGTTAAGATGTTCAAGAAACTCATTGAGCCTGTCCATCCCATGTGGCCAGATCACGAAGGTGTCATCCACATACCTAAAGAAGCATGTGGGTTTGAATGTGGCTGTCTCCAATGCCCTCTCCTCAAAACTCTCCATAAACATGTTGGCAACCACAGGGGACAGTGGGCTGCCCATAGCTACACCTTCAGTTTGCTCGTAATATTGATTTCTGTACAGGAAATACGTGGATGTCAGTGTATGACTGAACAGGTCCAACAGAGCACCATCAAATTTCTCTGCAATCAGTTCTAGTGAGTCTTTCAGTGGGACCCTGGTGAACAGCGATACCACATCAAAACTAACCATGATGTCCGAATCTGTGATGTGCAGTTGCTTGAGGCGTTGCAGGAAATCTTCTGAGTTGCGGATGTGGTGAATACATTTCCCCACATATGGAGCCAGGAGACCCTTCAGGTACTTGGCTGTTGTGTACGTAGGTGCCCCAATATTACTAACAATAGGACGTAGGGGCACACCCTCCTTGTGTATTTTAGGCAGACCATACAGTCTGGGTGGCACTGGCGCTTTTTCCCGTAGTTGTCTGATGATCTTATCGGGCATCCCTGTTTCCTTCAAGAGAGCACTAGTCTTCTTGGCCACCTTGTCCGTGGGGTCACACTCCAGAATTCTGTATGCAGGGTCCTCCAGAAGTTGGCGTACTTTCTCATCATAATCCACTCGCTGCAAGATGACAGTGGAGTTGCCTTTGTCTGCTGGCAGTACCACAATGCTGTTGTCTTCCCGTAGTTTCTTGAGTGCAAGCCTCTCCTCGGTTGTAATGTTCGATTTCGGCGGCCTGGCCTTGGTGAGGGCCCTGCAGATCTCTCGGCGGACTTCCTCTGCCACATTAGGTGGAAGTGTGGCTGCAACTTGCTCTACTGCACTGACGAAACCAGAAATGGGTACGTTTCTAGGGGTCGTAGCAAAGTTGAGACCCCTGCTGAGTACCTTTAAGGTTGTATCATCAAACTGAATGCCACTCACATTCGTCACCGTGCGTGTCTCTTCCATCTGCTGTGCTTTCTTGCTCATGCGGTCAAACTTTGCAGATTGGCAAGATGAGGCAACGCTCCAACAGGTCGTGGTGAGCGGGCGCGGACCGCAGGGGGAACGCCTGGTACCCCAGACCGTAGATGAAACCCCCAGGAGCGGGTTTGGTGGGCGCGGACCGCAGAGGGAACACCTAGAACCGCAGCGGACGGAAAACGGAGCAGCAACGCTCCAGCAGGTCACAGGGAATGGGCGCGGTCCACAGAGGAAGCGCCTGCAGCCGTTGGTGGAGGGGGAAGTCCATAGGCATAAATACTGGACCAGATCCACTCGAGGAGCAGTCTCAGGTCGCACCTGATGAAGGTCTCGAGCTACGTGACCGAAATATCGTGCAAGTACGACGCTGATATCCGGCAGAACACCCGACAACCCAAGACTGAAGAGTTACAGCGTACAAATTGACGGCGTTTACTTCCAAACATTTCAAACTTGGATTCACGAGTGAATAAGACTCTTTCCCATTCTCCCGCTGACCAACGATGGTGTGTCTTAGTCCACTGAAGCGTTTTCTTCTTGTTAACAAGTCGCAACAGTGGTTTTCTTGTTGCTACATAACCTAGGAGGTTGTTGTCTACCAGGTGTCGTCTCACTGTTGACTCACTCACCGGTGTATCCCTCGTTGCGTTTAGTTCAGCAGTCAATTCTCGGACAGTTTTTAATCCGTTACGTTTACTGGTCACAACCAAATACTTTTCCTGGCGTTCTGATATTTTCCTGGGTGCTCCTGAGCAAGGACGATCTCCATAGGAGCCTGTTTCTCGATGCCGGTGTATGGTTTTGACAACTCCGCTGATGGAAATCATCAGTTTCTTTGCTATTTGTCGGACACTGTTGCCTTATTGGTGCAAAATGATTATCATTACCCATGATTCATAAGGAATATGGTTCTTTGGGGTCATTTTCAGTTACTTCCACGGCGTGTTATACCTTTATGCAGACGCAACTACAAGTGAACAGAAATGTAAACAACGTACCTCTACATAGCCATGCGGTCTACTCGCTCGACCTGGCGTGTTTAATAGAACTGCTTGGACAGGTAACGTCGGTTTTCATAAAACGGAGCAATACTAGTATGTTCCAATATGTATGTATATGTACAATAGTTAAGTGTAAAGTACAGTACTTGCCATTATTAACCGTTATTTGAGCTTGCTGTTCCGTATTCTAATCAATAACTCACATAGAGGACTGATGACCTTAGCAGTTAAGTCCCATAAGATTTCACACACATCACAACTCACATAGATCACTTCCATCTTGCTCCGTTGTAATACTCAGCATGGTGTTTCCAAACTTATGGAGGGCAGTGTATATCAGCTGCTTTGGGCGGCTTCTTTGTCAGGCATGGTTTGGTTCCTGATGATGCTATTGACAGCTGGGTCTTTGCAAGTCATAGTCTGCATTTCAGTAGCAAAAGGAATGGTAAATTGGTCGGAATGATAGCAAAATCTTTAAGGGGGCACTGAAACTCATGGGAATACCTCCTTGTTAGGCCAAGATTAGCGTTCAATGATTCAACATTGAATGAAATTTAGCTTAATGGGAAGCTCACACAGCCAGATACTAGAGATCTTAAAATATCACAAGATTGTCACAAAAGTGCAGTGAAAAATGATGTTAGTATATCACAAGACTGTCACAAAAGAACAAGGGATTAAAAACAAAGTAGATGAGCTTCTAGTTCGTTTAGGAGATTTAGAAACTGAGGGTGGAATAAATGTGCTATGCCTGTCTGACCATTATGTAGTCACATATATGGAAAACGTAACTGTAGGTGGATACAAGATTTCAGCACACGTAAACAGAGACAGTGTGTAGAGAGGAGGAGTTTCCATATATCTTAAAATTTATCATAGCGTGAAAAATTTAGAAACTAACAAAATTTTGTGTATCTCAACATAAATGAAGCATGTGCCTCTGAACTTAAACTAAATAATGGTACTTTTATAATTGTAGCCATGTGTAGGTCCCCACTGGGAAATTTTCAGTTATTTATGAAATACACGAATTCTTTGTTGTCCCATTTGTCAGTCAGAGGGAAGGAAATTATTGTTTGTAAGGATTTTAATGTAGATTTTCTGGAAGAGTCTGATAGAAAGAATGACCTTGAAGTATCACTTGGTTCTTTCGATTTGACATGAGTAACTGATTTTCCTACTCAGGTAGTAAAGGAAAGTAGCACATTGATTGATAATGTTTTTATGTATCAAAGTTAATTTAGTCAAATAAAAACTTTTTCTGTTAATAAAATCTTTCCGGTCATAATGCACAGCTAGTTACGACAGTATATGACATAGCTCCATACAGTCATGCAAAACAGGCGTCCAAAATAGCGGATTCAATTAATGATTTAACAACTGCAAATTATAGAGGTAGTTTGCAACAGTTAGACTGGGATGAGGTATACGGGGAACCTGATACAAATTTAAAATTTAACCTATTTTTTGATGCTTTGTGAATATATTTAAAAACAATTTCCCTGAGAAATAGTGAAACATAATTGTAAGAAACCCATTAAAAGCTGTGGCTTACTAAAGGGATAAGAAATCTTGTAAAGAGAAGAAGAAGAGCAGGAGAAGATCAGTGTTTAACACCCCACCACCAATGAGGTCATTAGAGACCGATCACAAGCTCAGATTAGGGAAGGATGGAACGCAGCCATGTCCTGTCAAAGGAGCCATCCCGTTATTTTCCGTAAGTGATTCAGGGAAATAACAGAGAACCTAAATCAGTTTCATCTCCCAGCACATGACATCGTTCCACATGTATTTTATATCTCAACTGAGAAAGACAGCTTACTTGTTCCTAAAGAAATTTAACTTTTTGTGTCAACATGACGTCAACAGCTGTAGGTTATTTAGTTCATTTCTTTGTTCAAAACGTGAAATACCAAGTTATCACCTTCATTCTTATGTTACTATTCGGTATTCATACTACTGTATATACTACACCATTATATAAGACTAGTCACTCGTGATGTTTATCCTCAAATATTATTATTCACAAACATTATACACTCCTGGAAATTGAAATAAGAACACCGTGAATTCATTGTCCCAGGAAGGGGAAACTTTATTGACACATTCCTGGGGTCAGATACATCACATGATCACACTGACAGAACCACAGGCACATAGACACAGGCAACAGAGCATGCACAATGTCGGCACTAGTGCAGTGTATATCCACCTTTCGCAGCAATGCAGGCTGCTATTCTCCCATGGAGACGATCGTAGAGATTCTGGATGTAGTCCTGTGGAACGGCTTGCCATGCCATTTCCACCTGGCGCCTCAGTTGGACCAGCGTTCGTGCTGGACGTGCAGACCGCGTGAGACGACGCTTCATCCAGTCCCAAACATGCTCAATGGGGGACAGATCCGGAGATCTTGCTGGCCAGGGTAGTTGACTTACACCTTCTAGAGCACGTTGTGTGGCACGGGATACATGCGGACGTGCATTGTCCTGTTGGAACAGCAAGTTCCCTTGCCGGTCTAGGAATGGTAGAACGATGGGTTCGATGACGGTTTGGATGTACCGTGCACTATTCAGTGTCCCCTCGACGATCACCAGTGGTGTACGGCCAGTGCAGGAGATCGCTCCCCTCACCATGATGCCGGGTGTTGGCCCTGTGTGCCTCGGTCGTATGCAGTCCTGATTGTGGCGCTCACCTGCACGGCGCCAAACACGCATACGACCATCATTGGCACCAAGGCAGAAGCGACTCTCATCGCTGAAGACGACACGTCTCCATTCGTCCCTCCATTCACGCCTGTCGCGACACCACTGGAGGCGGGCTGCACGATGTTGGGGCGTGAGCGGAAGACGGCCTAACGGTGTGCGGGACCGTAGCCCAGCTTCATGAAGACGGTTGCGAATGGTCCTCGCCGATACCCTAGGAGCAACAGTGTCCCTAATTTGCTGGGAAGTGGCGGTGCGGTCCCCTACGGCACTGCGTAGGATCCTACGGTCTTGGAGTGCATCCGTGCGTCGCTGCGGTCCGGTCCCAGGTCGACGGGCACGTGCACCTTCCGCCGACCACTGGCGACAACATCGATGTACTGTGGAGACCTCACGCCCCACGTGTTGAGCAATTCGGCGGTACGTCCACCCGGCCTCCCGCATGCCCACTATACGCCCTCGCTCAAAGTCCGTCAACTGCACATACGGTTCACGTCCACGCTATCGCGGCATGCTACCAGTGTTAAAGACTGCGATGGAGCTCCGTATGCCACGGCAAACTGGCTGACACTGACGGCGGCGGTGCACAAATGCTGCGCAGCTAGCGCCATTCGACGGCCAACACCGCGGTTCCTGGTGTGTCCGCTGTGCCGTGCGTGTGATCATTGCTTGTACAGCCCTCTCGCAGTGTCCGGAGCAAGTATGGTGGGTCTGACACACCGGTGTCAATGTGTTCTTTTTTCCATTTCCAGGAGTGTATTATGAGTGCTTCCCATATGGCATTACAACTACTTAGGCTTAACAAGTATACTTATAATATTTTGTATTCTATTTTGTAATCATTAGATTCTACCTATTTTTTATTTTTTCTTCATATGTTCATTTACTAATACACTCTTAGTTCTGGCTGCTTTCCAAAAGTTAGTTGCTATTAGCGAGAAACACTCTGCAACCGGCCGGAGTGGCAGAGCGGTTCTAGGCGCTACATTTCGGAATCGCGCGACCGCTACGGTCGCAGGTTCGAATCCTGCCTCGGGCATGGATGTGTGTGATGTCCATAGGTTAGTTAGGTTTAAGAAGTTCTAAGTTCTAGGGGAGTGATGACCTCAGAGGTTAAGTCCCATAGTGCTCAGAGCCATTTGAACCAAACATTCTGCAAAATTTTTGTGTGGCAGGATGTGGGTTTTGAAAGTTATGTATACTAGGAAAAATGGTTGTGAGATATACATATATCACTTTTTTGGTATATTTGACAGTTTATTTGGAATGTTTACCACGTTGAGCACCTTTGCATGCTGAACAAATGAGTGATACACGTTCCTTGGCGACCAGAGATTGTAATATTGTTGAGCAGAGCTCGGGAGAGCAAAGGAGTAGGAAGGAATTGTCAGCCGGTGAGGAAGAGAGAGCGTTACATTGTGACAGAGTGATGAGCTTGGATGGTGAATGTGCCTCACAGAAATTTTTGTTTGACATGTTCCATGATGAGTAATCTGAGGACAGAGGTAGACTTTTGAGAGGGGTGTGGGGTGTATAGAGAGATTTCACTTCGCCGAAAGGTAATTTTTGTTGAGTTTACTAGCTACAAGTTCGAGTTCAGTAACTATTGTAATGTAAAGATCTCATTGTGCCTAATAATATCTGTGTACTGGCATCCAGCGTCCTGTCATGTACTCAGTATTCTAATTAACTTACTCACTCCATTCTTGGTTAATGCATTTATTAAGAAAGGCAAAGACTAAATATTACGTAATTTAAATATTGTGTACAAAGAGCAACTTTCCGTACATGGCAGTGTTCTGTGGACGTCCCTATGGTTACACAACACACTTGCAACTGGTAGTCGAGTTCGTTCCATAGCTTATGCAGCAATATCCTGTCAACGGTTGTCACAGAAGCACTGATGCGTTCTCACAACTGTCCCAGTTTTGTTAGCGGTGGGGTTATGTAAATACGAACGCTAATATATACAGGTCCAAGCGGTAGTCACCTTCGTTCCATACTTCATGTTGCAACATCCTGCCACAGGTCAGCACAGCATCATTGAAGCGTTGTCTCAACTGTTCCACTGTGCTCGGCAGTGACGAGTACGTAAGCACGGTTCTCAACGTACACAAAAACAAAAAAGAAAAAGTGGTAAGGCGCTGGGTCAGGTGACATGGGGCTAAAGGAACAGAGCCACATCATCTTCAGTATCACACCCAATCTCGCGATGCTGAACTTAATCGTTTAGGTAGCGTCGAACTTTGATGATGCAGTCAGGAGAAGCCTGGCCTTGTCGGAAATTGAAATTCTCGGAATCAGCAGTCAGTTATGGGAAATCCACAGGTGCAGTTTATCAAGGAAAGAGTTACCCGTCACATTTTTCTCAAAGAAGAAAAACGGTCCGTAATACTTCGTCTGTGAAACTGCACAGAAAAAATTACCCTTCTGCGAAACTCGTTCACCCGCCGTTATTTTGTGAGGATGATCAGTGTCAGATTGTGGCCATTAACCTTTCCAGATAATGGAAGGTTGTTTCGTCACTGAATATGAACTTATATGAATATGCATTTATCCTCAAGTGCTTCCTGCATTCTGATGGAAAATTGAAGACACTGGACATAATCTTCTGATTTTAACTATTGCACAAACTTCAGGCGACTCGGTTTGAAGCGTAACAGCCGTCGCAAAATCTTCAGATTGCTGCTGTATATCGACTTCGTGGCTTTCACGGACAGTATATTTTTTTTGGGCCGCATAAGAAATTTTCTCTCACTCTCTCCTCGGTTGCACCTGGTATACTTTGTCGATTGGTACTTTCACGTTTCCAGAGACGACCAGTGTCCCTACATTGTCAATACGAACGCACAGTGCTCTGTTTATAAAGCGAATCTTTTCCATAATTCGTTTTGAATGCAATATTGTAACGGATAAATGTCTCACATATTCCAACACACAAAAACTCTTTTCTTGCTATGTCGCCATATTATCAAGCACTGCGCTCGTAAAGCCAAATGATGGGCACAACGCAAACACTGTCAGTCTGAAGTTCTGTTCATGCATCTGTCATATTTGTACATGAAATACGCTGGAGTGTGTAAAACTTTGAAAACGAATGTATAATTGATTGTAGCACTGTATGCGTATATCGAATTGCCGTTTTCGCTTTTATAACGGACAATAAAGCAAATTTTGCTAAAGTACGCAAATAATCTTTAGCGTTTATAGCTGCCGAATTTTGAGAGCGTTTTTGTGTAACGGAAGTGCTTACTTTTCTCTTTTTTTTTCTTTTTTAGGATGAACGTTTGAAAAACTTCAGCGACATAAAATATAAAATGTATATATTAACAAAAAATGGCGGCTGGGAACTACCGTTTCACCATCAGGAGAAGAGCGCTCATAAATGTCTGCCCTACCGAATGTAGGCTAACACTTACCTCCTGTACGGTTGATGTTTTTACCCGTGCTCTCGAGGCTGATTAATCTGAGGTCTGTTGTTTAGCGATCAGACAATTTGCTTCTGAAGCTATTCAGAATTGCATAATGTATACGAGAGTTGGAAAGATCGCCAAAGGTGTCGTTGAGTACTAAAAAATATCCTAACCGTCATAGACTCTCAAGACTTCCTTGGCAAAAGTTAGAAAAAAATTCAAGAAATTGGAAATGCGAAGGAGAAAATACTTCAGCGAAAAAGAACAGCAACCGGTGAGAGAAAAGCAACAAACATTTTAGCAGCCGTCACTGCGAGGCAGCTTGAATGTATTGGTAGTACCAGCCAAACAAGTATTTTGCAAATGCTGTATTCCCGCGCATCTCATCCCTTCCACGTCTACAGTTTCATGACAGTAGATTTCAAAATCAATTGCTGTTCTGCGAATAATGTCCATGAAAGTGTCAAAAAAATATTTTCCGATGCAAGATTTAATTAGGGACTAAGCATCTTTTACCGATCAAGGGGTCCGCCCCAGTAGCTGAGTGGTCAGCGTGACGGATTGCCGTCCTCTGGGCCCGGGTTCGATTCCCGGCTGGGTCGGAGATTTTCTCCGCTCAGGGACTGGGTGTTGTGTTGTGTTCATCATCATTTCATCCCCATCCGGCGTGCAGGTCGCCCAATGTGGCGCCGAATGTAATAAGACCTGCGATATGGCGGCCGGACCTGCCCCGCGAGGGGCCTCCCGGCCAATGACGCCAAACGCTCATTTCCATTTCCATTTACCGATCAAGGGCAAGTGCGTCTTCACTACAGGCACCACTGATCAACTGAAAGTCCTTGTTGCTGTGAGATATTGATAATTTTGGCGTCACCGTGTAGCGCGAGCTTCTCAAGCATTTCACGCTAACAGTATCAATACTCTACCATGTCAAAAGACTCAGGGTATCTATAATTTAAGACCTTGGACATCTAAATACAAGACGAACGTGCCTAGACAAAAGTAATCTAAATTATATGCGTATTAGACACTAACTCGCTTTCCGCTGCTTCTCGTTATTAGGTATGTTTTTGTCCGTCACCGTATGTGGTAACGATTTAGAGCACAGATTTTTACGCGAGAGTTATGCTAGCTGCTCTGCAGCCTCTCTGGCCACACGGTTAGAAGCGTAGAAGAGCCATGTCTCTGATTGCGGGGCCCCTCCCGCCGGAGGTTATAGTCCTCCCTCGGGCATGGGTGTATGTGCTTGTTCTCAGCGTAAGTTAGTTTAAGTAGTGTGTAAGTGTAGGGACCGATGACCTCAGCAGTTTGGTCCCTTAGGACGCACACAGTTGAACATTTCTGGAGCCTGTCTCCCTCCCCCCCCCCCCCCCCCCAACCCCCAACCCCCCGTCACCCCAACCGAGCAGTCACACATTTTCTCTGTCGTTCTGTCTTCAAACGTAATGTGGTCTGTTCAGGAAGAATAAATGGAACTGAAAAAGCAGGAGGCTGCGTGGGATAGCTGCGACGTCTAGGGCGCCTTGCCACGGTTCGCGCGGCTCCCCCTGTCGGAGCTTCGATTCATCCCTCCTTGAGTGTGTGTGTGTCTTGTCCTAAGCATAAGTTAGTTTAAGTTAGATTAAGTAGTGTGTAAACCTAGGGACCGATGACCTCAGCAGTTTGGTCCCATAGGAACTTACCAAAAATTTTGAAAAGCAGGAATATAAATAAGCATCTCGTGTGACTTCTGACAGTGATAATTTTTGGTTTGCTGGCTCTTGGGCGTCTTTGATAAACTAAAGAAGACTGAAATGCTAAAATTTCTGCTAACTGATCGTCGTTCCATGAACGTATAAAAACCGCTCTTAACAATTTACACCTACCTAAATTTTTACCGTGTACTATACTATCTGTACCATTGAAATTGTAAGTGAAATAGAACTAAAACTGTTATTTGAGTTTTCCTTTACTTGAAATTTGGTTGTATTAATATAATCTGATCAAAAGCACCGGGTGATCAAAAAGTCAGTATAAAATTGAAAACTGAATAAATCACGGAATAATGTAGATAGAGAGGTACAAATTGACACACATGCTTGGAATGATATGGGGTTCTAGTTAGAACCAAAAAACTACAAAAGTTCAAAAAATGTCCGACAGATGGCGCTTCATCTGATCAGAATAGCAATAATTAGCATAACAGAGTAAGACAAAGCAAAGATGATGTTCTTTACAGGAAATGCTCAATATGTACACCATCATTCCTCAACAATAGCTGTTGTCGAGGAATAATGTTGTGAACAGCACTGTAAAACGTGTCCGGAGTTATGGTGAGGCATTGGCGCCGGATGTTGTCTTTCAGCATCCCTAGAGATGTCGGTCGATCACGATACACTTGCGACTTCAGGTAACCCCAAAGCCAATAATCGCACGGACTGAGGTCTGGGGACCTGGGAGGCCAAGCATGACGAAAGTGGCGGCTGAGCACACGATCATCACCAAACGACGCGCGCAAGAGATCTTTCACGCGTCTAGCAATATGGGGTGGAGTGCCATCCTGCATAAACATCGTACGTTTTAGCAGGTGCTTATCAGCCAGGCTGGGGATGATGCGACTCTGTAACATATGGGTGTACCTCTTACCCGTCACGGTAGCAGTTACAAAACCAGAACCACGCATTTCCTCGAAGAAAAAAGGTCCGATAACGGTAGATGTGGTAAACCCAACCCATACCGTGACTTTCTCGTCGTGCAATGCAGTTTCCACGACAGTTCTAGGATTTTCGGTAGCTCAAATTCCGAAGTTGTGGGCGTTGACAGACCCTCGGAGCGTGAAATGAGCTTCTTCGGTCCACAACACGTTACTCTACCAATAGTCATCTTCCGCCATCTTTTGAAACGGCCACACCGCAAATGCCCCCCGCTTCACTAAATCTCCAAGTAACAGTTCATGATGCCGACGGATTTTGTACGGATAGCATCGGAGGGTGCGCCTAAGTGCCAACCAAACAGTACTGTATGGAATGCCGGTGCGACGTGCGACTGCACGAGCGCTGATTTCCCCGTGCTTAGACGAACCCGCTACAATCTCCATTTCTTCCTGAACTGTCTCAGCAGCATTACGCCTTGTACTCGGTCGGCCACTACTGGGTCTATCGTCTAAACAACCCGTGGCGTCGAACTTCGAAATCATTCTCGCCAGAGCTGCATTTGTCAACGGACCTTTACCCGTTCGAATCCCCTTCCTATGGCGATAGGATCGTAGCGCTGAACTAGCACATTCCCCATTCTGATAATACAGCTTCACTAAAAGCGCCTTTTCAGGTAACGTCAACATGCTGCGACTGCTGGCGCATCTGATTCTCTCTCTCATTACAGCTCCTTTTATACACGATTGTCATGCGTAGTCATTGACGTTTTGCTGTCCAGTGCCATCTGTCTGACATTTTGTGAACTTTGTTTTTTTTTTCTAATAAAACTCCATGTTATTCCAAGCATGTGTGTCAATTTTTACCTCTCTATCTGGATTATTCCTTGGTTTATTCAGTTTTAAAATTTATACTGACTTTTTGATCACCCGGTATTTGGAATCCCCCAGCAATGCGTGATTGACCACTAGATGTCACGAGGGGCGGGCCCACCGTTATAAAAGGAGGTGTGAAACACTGTGCTGTCAGTAGAGAGGCAGTATCAGTAGCACGGGACGCTCGTGAGAACTCAGTGACCTCGAATGTGGACTAGTCAGTGGATGCCAAATGAGTAACAAATCCATCAGGGACATACCAGTCCTTCTAAAGCGGCCCAAGTCGCTGCTGATATGATCGTTAAGTGAAAGTACGAAAGGACAGCCTCAGCTTTACCAAAACCAGGCAGACCTCATGTGCTGAGGGGCAGGGACTGCCGAGCATTGGGAAGGTGGCTCGAAGAAAATCCAATGGAATCTACGGGAGAAATCACTCGTGAGCTTAAATGTGCTACCAGCAGGCCAGATGGCACAATGGCTGTGCGTAGTTAATAAAAAAGAATGGGGTACTGTGATCGAGCAGTTTCTCATGAGACACATGTAGTCAGTACTAAGCGACACGTCAGATGACGTAAAGGGCAACGAAACTGTAAGCGGCTGATTTGGAGTGATGAATCACGCTGTACCCTGTGGCGATCCGATGGAGGGATTTAGGCTTGGCGTGTACTTAGAGAAAGTTACCTGTCATCGTGTATTGTGTCAGTAGTGAAGTAGGAGAAGGTGGTGCCACGATATGGAGTGATTTTCGTGGTTAGTGTGAGGTCCCCTTATTGTGCTTACAAAACACTAAACGCGGAAGGATACGAACGCAGTTTACAGCGTTGTGTGCTGCCTACAGTAGAGGAATAGTTCACGGACGACGATTAATTGCGTCAGCACTCCAATTCACACTGTCATAAAGCATCATCAGTTAGGTAATAGTTTTTGTAGAATATCGTTCCTGAAATGTACTTCTCTGCCTGATTTCTGACCTGAATGGGGCACGTCTGGAATGATCAGAACGTTAACTTCGCACCAGACTTCAATGTCTAACATCACTATGGTCTATGGTTTTGGCTCTTGAGGAAGAAAGGCCTACCATTCCTCCAGAGACGTTTAGACACCACATTGATGGTGTCCTCAGCAGAGTTCAAGGGGTAGTAAAGGCCATAATTGGACACATACAATATTAATGTCCACTAAAGTGTGTCTCGATAATGTTGTTCATATCGTGTACAGTTACTGGAATTGCTACAGACTTATGATTCCACATACATGCATTTTGACGTGGACATTTTCACGTTAAGGGAATTACATCAAAAGTAGTCAGTGTCTAAGAGTATTCACTTTAAGGTCTTCTGTGGTGAGTGAGATTGGTGGGGATGCATTGGATAGCCATTTTGGCAGTATTTAGTGGCATAAAGACCGGACACTTCCTGTTGCTCCTGTATTATTTTTTGGTATTCAGATAAAGTGTTTTTGTTAGGATCGAAAGTAGCATCGGGTCTCGGGATTTCTTTGTACACTGAAGACCCTGCCTAATATCCTGTAGGGCCCCCGCGAGCACGCAGAAGAGCCGCAATACGATGTGGCGTGGACGTAGTGCTGGAGGGAATTGACACCATGAATCCTGCTGGGTTGTCCATCAATCCATGAGTATGAGGGGATGGAGATCTCTTGTGAACAGCACGTTGCAACGCATCCCAGATACGCTCAATAATGTTCATGTCTGCGGAGTTTGTTGGGCAGCGGATGTGTTTAAATTCAGAAGAGTGTTCCTGGAGCCATTATGTAGCAATTCTGGACTTTTGGGGTGTTGCACTGTCCTGCCGGAATTTCTAAAGTCTTTCGGAATGCCTGGACATGACTGGATGCAGGTGATCACACAGGATGCTTGCTTACGTGTCAGCTGTCAGAGTCGTATCTTGACGTTTCAAGAGTCCCATGCCACTCCAAACGCACGCGCCCCACACCACTACAGAGCCTCCACCAGCTTGAACAGTTTCCTGCTGACATGTAGCGTCCAGGGGTTCATGAGGTTGTCTTCATACCCATACTCATCCATCCATACAGTTTTGTGTCGTGCAGTCATCAATGGAACACGAGTGGGCCTTCGGCTCCGAAAGCTCATATCGATGATATTTCGTTGAATGGCTCGCACGCTGACACTTGTTGGCGGCCCAGCATTGAAATCTGCAGCAACTTGCGGAAGAGTTGCACTTATGTCACGTCGAACGATTCTCTTCAGTCGTCGTTGGTTCTCTTCTTGCAGGATATTTTTCCTGCAGCAGCGACGCCGGAGATTTGACGTATTACCTGATTCCTGATATTAACGGCACGCTGGTGAAATGGTTATACGGGAAATTCCCCAGTTCATCGCTACCTCGAAGATGCTGTGTCCCATCGCTCGCGCCCCGATTATAGCACCACGTTCAAACTCACTTAAATCTTGATAACCTGCCATTATAGCAACATGTAACAACTGCGCCCGACGCTTGTTATCTTAAATAGCCGTTACTGACCGCAGCGCCATATTCTGCCTTTTTACATATCCTTGAATTTTAATACACATGTCTTGGCGATTCAGCGTAGATCACTCACCTGAATATGAATGAATAGCAGTCAGTCGAAATATCGTGGCTAGATGTCGGTGCAATCAAGAACTCACATGGAATTCTCATTGTGCCGGTAAAACTTCGAGCATCACAGCAGTACATGACCGGCAAAAGTAAGTAACAGGAAAATGCCAATACAAACCTAACGCTTATTCGTCTCCTTGTTTAATGGAAAGAGACGAAAGTGCAGTTCAGATCACTGCGTACAGAAAAACGACTAAAGACAGCGATCTAGCGAATACACATGGTCACAAACTTCTACGAAAGTGTCAGAATTCAATGCGACAAGTGTGCAAGAGCACACGCCCATTTTAGACATCTACCCTCTGCCAAAATTGTCCTAAGCTGATGAAAAAACAGTGGCAGATCAAAAATCGGAAACGTCTGATTACAACAAAAAGCTAATATGCGCAATTTTCTCGTAATTGTGCATTCTTAACGGAACCTCCCTCACGTGTTAGTTCCAGTCTCCATATTTATTGGGTTCATTGAGGAATTATTACTGTACTGCACTGACAGCATCGAGAACAACGAAAAGAAAAAAGAAATCTGAGTCAAGGATTATATAATTATACTCAATTAAATCTTCAGTACTACAGCACTGTGAAAACGATGCGACTCTACGTTCCCTCGAACCTACTGCAGTGCACACGTTGCACCAGTGGGAGGAAGGAACACAGCATTATACCGCGACACGCCTCGGTACTTGCTTAGGGGAAACGCGAGCGTCGTAGACGCCCCCCAAAGCATGTCAGATGCACATGACCTGCAAACACCGTTCGCAGCGCCACTACCGGCGAAACGCGGCACTAGCGAGCGCCAGGCACGAGGCGCGGGGTGACGCTACGGCCCCGTATTGCTTCTGCAAACAAAAACGGTAGCGAGCAAGCGGAGTAGAAATTTACGAGGCGGTTCAGTTGCCTGTATTTGCTTACGAGCACCTGAAGCTTTTCCTGAAGTAGAGCAAATAGCGACGAAACTCCCTGCGGAAGCGCTCCCTGCTTATCCACTGCGCTTGTTAATTTTCAGCGTTTATGACGGTATGCTGATAATATTTGCTTTTTTCCATCGTTTAGTTTGTTCTTGGTACAAAGAATGCGGGAAAAGACTGTTCGTGTACTCATTTCCTCTTTTTAGATGTGGTTTTAAGAAAGGATTTAAAAAAGCTAAAAGCGTAAGGAAAAAAAGAAGAAAAGAAATGCAGCGCTCTCGATGACTGTGTTCAGTGGCACCAGGGAATAAGACGAGCGTACTCAGGGGCTGTAAAGTCAGTGACTCTTCATTGGTCACAATAATCGGCGATCAGATGGCGCTCAAGAGGCCTGTCATTGTACCCTCTGCTTCGATTCTACAGTGGGTAACGATGCTAATTTTAGAGACGAATAGTGTTTGCAACATCCATTCTAGTGTACAACCATGACCCACCGACGAGTACGTGATCCTGTTGAATAGCTTCTGCCATTTCATCAGTGTTTCATTGGGGTCCTGTGAGAAGCATAATGAGCGTATCGACGGACTGCGGCACTTGTTGGAAACAATATATCGGTGGTGTGCCACTGCTTTCAACAATGGTCTATTGGTCATTCTCAGACCTGTACACCAGGCTCTGGACGTTCGCGTTTGTACGGACACACGTCAAAAAAAGAAAAAATAATAATAATGAGCGTATGGCATTGGTGGCCGGGAGACCCCTCGCGAGGCGGTTCGGCTGCCGTTCCACAAGTTCTTTAACGCCACTACGGCGACTTGCGAATGAATGAGGATGAAATGATCATGACAGACACACAACACCCAGTCATCTCGAGGCAGAGAAAAATCCCCGCCCCCGCCGGGATTCGAACCCAGGACAGCCTGCGCGTGAAGCGAGAACGCTACCGCAAGACCACGAGCAGCTGACGACACACAGTAAAATGGAAACACACAAACTGGACACACATCAAAATGGAAACTTTCGGTGACCGACCGAATTTCATCTAGGGACGACATCTGGGTACACTTTGCACGTGCAATGTTATCAAGGACTACTGGGAATCGTTTGCTTGTAGCAGGACTGATGTCACATATTGCTCTGGCCAGGCTATCACTGGCACCACGATGCCGCTAACCATAGCTACTCGTGTTGTGAAAGAGTTGACTGGAAAGTGAAATGCTGTGCAATGACGAGAATAGGTTCCGCCGGTTTGTTAGTGACGGACGTACATGTCTGCGGCGTAGACGTGGTGAGCTGCCTATTCCAGAGCGCATTCGTCCACGGCACGAAGGCTCCACCCAAGCTTCCTGATTTCGGTAACCACTAGTTGCAACTCGCGGTCACATGCGATATATCTGCTGGGTGAAGTAGTCAGTGCCCGCGACACTGCATTTTCCTACGGCTTACTTAGACAGGAAGGTAATGTACTTTCTCAGCAGGACAAGCGCTTCCACATACGTCTGCTGACAGGCAACGTGCTCTTCGTGGTATACAACACTGCCTTCTCCAGCAAGATCATCAGATCTCTTGCCAGTTGTATATGTCTGGGAAATGATCAAGCGGGAACCTACTCGTTCTCCAGGGCCTGGAAGAACCACTGCCGAATTGCAACCTAAGAAGCAAGACGCTTGGGACAGTCCATAACAGAATTCCATTCGGCACCTTTGCGATCATTTTAATGCCAGAATACAGTCTTACGTTGCCGCCAGAGAGAAGTACACTGTGTAACGATGAACTACCTGTCACCTCACTTGTCAATAAAATGCTCTTGTCTTCAATGGTGGCATTTTTTTTTCCAGCGGTGCAAAAGGTTCGATCTAAGTCTATAACTTCTATATATTTGAATATGCAAACTTAGGGAGAAATTTTATTTACATATCGTAACTCAATGTTTGTCTTGGACACTGTGTATCTCCACTTCCGACAACTTTGGGTGAAATGCAGCGCTGCATAGCTGCAGCTGTGACTGCAGTAACTCCACACACGCTCACAAAAGCACGAGACGAGTCTGACTGTCGTCTGGATGTTTGTCGTGCGTCCGATGTAACTTTGGACTAAACTCAATTTTAAACTGTACCCCAACTGTACGTACATTCACGCAAAGAGTAAACCCTGATGGTCCTTTCGAAGATGAAAACTTTGTAGTGCTATGAATAAATTACAGTTTATCCCAAATTTCTGTCTTCATTGACAAGACATTGTCTTGTGAAGTCGGATGAATCTCTTTTAAAACTGCCGGTACTTTCTCCTTTAGCTGTCCACAGATTTTAAGTGAATGTTACTTTGAGAGCTGTGCACATATTTTAAATACATCTTACTTTGACTAGATAATTGATGGCTCACTCAGTTTTTGAGGAAGGTAATAAGAACAGAGACGAAACATAAATTCACATTAGACTAGATTGGTGACCAATAATGACCGAGTGTATCCAAAGGAACTTTAGCGTCAGTTGCATTAATAAATTTACGTCGGAATCTGAACCATTCATCTCCCGGACATGAATCCAATGCCTTACCCGCTATGCTTCCACGTTCGGTGCTTCGAATTCACTGGATACTGTCATGCTAACAAGCATGGGTGTGGTATTTAGGAATTTTCAGTATGTAAAATATACAGGCAACAGGTTGCATAAGTTTAATGTAAAAACCTTGGCCAGGTTTCAATACCACTAAGAGTATCTTCTTCAGGGGAAGTCACCTCTTACGTTTTAAATATATAATGAAATAAACATTCATCTCAATATAAAATAAACATTTAAAGTAGTTAATACTTGACAATACTGAAAAGAGAACACGGAATAAAATTGGTACATACGTAAATTAGATGAAGTTAAAATTGTAAACATACATGTTACACTAAGGTGCTCAAGACAAACAGTAGAAAATATAGAATAAAATTCTCCATGCAAACAGTAAAGACTGTTACAACAAGTAAAGCTTGTTAAAAGAGCAAACATTGGACTAAAAGTGTGGCAACTAGTTGCGACGTCAAGTAAAAATAGTGTAGAGCGCGCAACTTACTGGGCGCTAGTAACGTGATTACCGTTCAACTGTATGAAATACGCAACTGTTGCAGTAATACGTCACTATGATACGTATTTAGATGTTTTACACAAAGTAAATTGTATGTTGTATAAAAGACAGGATGTATAAAGGATACAAAAGGAATAAAATAGTTTTTATAAAAATGACGAAGACAACGTAACAAAACTGAGCACGTTTGTTGCTGTTAGCCATGTTTAAAATTTTAGCATTTGGAAATTTTCCAGCAGCGTTCCAAACATCTACATCTACATGCACAGAGACACTTCGCAAACTACCGTACGGTGCATGTCGGAGGGTACTTTCTACCGCTGCTAGTTATTTCCTTTTCTGTTCCACTCGCGAAGGAAAAGTGACTGTCTATACGGCGCCGTACGAGCCCTAATTTTTGTTATCTTCGTGGTCCCTACGTTGGTGGCAGTAGATTCGTTCTGGAGTCAACGTCAAATTCCGGCGCTGTAAATTTTCTCAACAACGTTTCGCAAAAAGGTCATCTTACCTCCAGGGATTCCCAACTGAGTTCACGAAGCATCTTCTTAATACTCGCGTGCTGATCGAACCTACCGGTAACAAATCTATCAGCCCGCCTCTCTATTGCTTCGATGTCTTCCTTTAATCCGACCTGGTGGGAATCACAAACACTCGAGCAGTACTGAGAAATGGTTCACACTTTCCTAAATTCTCCCAATAAACTGAAGTCGACAAATTGCCTTCCCTGCTACCGTCCTCACGCACTCGCTCCATTTCATACCACTTTGGAACGTTATGCCCAGATATTTAATCGATGTGACTGTGTCAGGCAGTATACTACTAATGTTGTATTCGAACAGTGCGGTATCGTTTTTCCTACTCATGTGCATTAACTCTACGTTCTCCTACATTTATAGCAAGCTGCCATTCATCATACCAACTTGAACTTTTATCTAAGTTATCCTATATGCTTCGACATTCCCTCAACAACGACACGTTCCCGTACACCACAGCGTCTTCAGGAAACAGACACAGCCTGATGCTCACTCTGTCCATTAGACCATTCATATGCACAGACAATTGGAAAGGTCGCATCACAGTTCCATGAGACACTCCCGACGATACCATTTGTCTCTGACGAACACTCGCCGTCGAGGACAATGTGCTGTGTTCTATCAACCAAGAAGTCTTCGAGCCGCTCACATATCTAAGAACTTATTCCATATGCTCGTACCTTCGTTAACAGCCTGCAACGAGGCACCGTATCAAATGGTTTCTTTCTATTCAGCACGCTCTTATCTTAGGTAACAGTCTGTATCTACTGAAGAACAGTGCCGTGATTATTTACAGACTTATCAAACATGGGCCTTATCTCAAACGCACGCAAATTCGACTTACGTGTCTGGCAAGGCTAACTCACTTATCTTACAAAAAGTAGTAGTAACTGTTACATTACTGTTTTTGATCGCCTTCTGACGAGCCCGTTATTACTTACAATTGTATGGATAAGTGTACGAGGGCCGTTCAATACGTAACTCAACACATCAGGGTCCTGAAGATGGCGTAGTAAAACGCCGGAACTCGTAGCCAAATAAAATAAGTTTGGAAAGTAGAAGGCTGAAAGGTGTTTAATTTGACATCCTGGATCAAACAGCGAATCCCGCAAGCATCTCTAATAAGATGGTCATACAGAGACAGCACATTTTTGTTCTGAAATCGGGTTGGTTTTATTCATGATTCCAGTACACCATATTAGTCCCCATTCTTTGGGCTACAAAATCCTATTTTTCTACATAATCTTCGTTTAATCCGACGGCCTTATGCCACCTTCCTGGGAGGGCCTGCATACCCACATGGTGCCAATGTAATCGTCGACTTAGGAGTCAACAATTTGCTGCATTAATGTCTCCCAATCGTACATGTGTAGCTTCCTGTGAAGTGCATCCTTCATTGGGCCAAACAGATGTAAGATGCAACATCTGGGCTGTAGGGTGGATGAGGAAGAGCACCCCAATGTAATATTGTGAGCTGGTCTCGGGTGCGCAGACTTGTGTGCGTTGACATGGAGATGGAGAAGTCTGCATTTTTGTGGCGGTGAACATGTTGAAGGCGTTCCTTCAATTTCCTGAGGGTAACACAATAGGCTTCAGAGCTGATGGTTGCATCATGAGGCAAGGTATTAAACAGAATAACCCCTTCAGAGCCCCAGGAGACGGTCGCCATGACTTTGTCGGCTGTGGGTGCGGTTTTGAACTTTTTCTTCGAAGGAGGGAGTGCTGTGGGGCCATGTAGCGCCACTCCACTGATTACCATTTTGTTTCCCGTTTGAACTGATGATCCCACGCTTCATCCGTTGTGAAGATGATCGACAAAAATTGTCCCTATCAGCCACGTAACGCGCAAGCCATCCTGTACAAATGGTCCTTCGTTGGTCTTTATGGTCTTCCGTTAGTCGGCTAGGAACCCAGCGGGTACACACCGAGTGCCCCAAGTGGTGGACGAGTGTATAAGCACTACCAAGCAGTTGTGCAGCGAGGTGCGTTATTTGATCCGTCGATAATCTCGAATCAAACTAAAATCGCATCAGTGCAAACAATGCAACAAAATACATTGTTCATAAAATCAAGAGCAAATGAAAAGGCAAAAGTAGTACAACAAAAACTAATGAGAAGATAAAATATGTACATCGAAGATCAAGCAAACCAATACCGTAGTCATCGTGGAAACAGCTACACAGAGTGGCACGAAAAAGATAATGAACAACGAAAAGGTGCTGATTTGTGAACAGTCTAACAAAAAGAGGCCTTTTATGATGACATCCCAGAGGACATAGATGTAAGGACACTACATCTACATCTACATCTACATCCATACTCCACAAGCCACCTGATGGTGTGTGGCGGAGGGTACCTTGAGTACCTATATCGGTTCTCCCTTCTATTCCAGTCTCGTATTGTTCGTGGAAAGAAGGATTGTCGGTATGCCTCTGTGTGAGCTCTAATCTCTCTGATTTTATCCTCATGGTCTCTTCGCGAGATATACGTAGGAGGGAGCAATATACTGCTTGACTCTTCGGTGAAGGTATGTTCTCGAAACTTTGACAAAAGCCCGTACCGAGCTACTGAGCGTCTCTCCTGCAGAGTCTTCCACTGAAGTTTATCTATCATCTCCGTAACGCTTTCGCGATTACTAAATGATCCTGTAACGAAGCGCGCTGCTCTCCGTTGGATCTTCTCTATATCTTCTATCAACCCTATCTCGTACGGATCACACACTGCTGATCAGTATTCAAGCGTACTGTAACCTACTTCCTTTGTTTTCGGATTGCATTTCCTTAGGATTCTTCCAATGAATCTCAGTCTGGCATCTGCTTTACCGACGATCAACATTATCTGATCATTCCATTTTAAATCACTCCTAATGCGTACTCCCAGATAATTTATGGTATTAACTGCTTCCAGTTGCTGACCTGCTATTTTGTAGCTAAATGATAAAGGATCTATCTTTTTGTGTATTCGCAGCACATTACACTTGTCTACGTTGAGATTCAATTGCCATTCCCTGCACCATGCGTCAATTCGCTGCAGATCCTCCTGCATTTCAGTACAATTTTCCATTGTTACAACCTCTCGATATACCACAGCATCATCCGCAAAAAGCCTCAGTGAACTTCCGATGTCATCCACAAGGTCATTTATGTATATTGTGAATAGCAACGGTCCTATGACACTCCCCTGCGGCACACCTGAAATCACTCTTACTTCGGAAAACTTCTCTCCATTGAGAATGACATGCTGCGTCCTGTTATCTAGGAACTCCTCAATCCAATCACACAATTGGTCTAATAGTCCATATGCTCTTACTTTGTTCATTAAACGACTGTGGGGAACTGTATCGAACGCCTTGCGGAAGTCAAGAAACACGGCATCTATCTGTGAACCCGTGTCTATGGCCCTCTGAGTCTCGTGGACGAATAGCGCGAGCTAAAAGACGCAGTGTACACTATGTGATCAAATGTATCCGGACACCTCCACAAACATACGTTTCTCGTATCAGGTGCATTGTGCTGCCACCTACTGCCAGGTACTCCATACCAGCGACCTCAGTAGGCATTAGACATCGTGAGAGAGCAGAATGGGGCGCTCCGCGGAACTCATGGTCAGGTGTTTGGGTGTCACTTGTGTTATACGTCTGTACTCGAAATTTCCACACTCCTAAATATCCCTAGGTCCACTGTTTCCCATGTGATAGTGATGTGGAAACGTGAAGGGACACGTACAGCACAAAAGTGTACAGGCTGACCTCGTCTGTTGACTGACACAGGCCGCCGGCAGTTGAAGAAGGTCATAACGTATAATAGGCAGACATCTGTCCAGACCATCACCCGGGAATTCTTAACTGCATGGGGATCCAATGCAAGTACCATGACAGCTAGGTGGGAGGTGAGGAAACCTGAATTTCATGGTCGAGCGGCTGCTCATGAGCTACACATCACTCCGCAAAATACCAAACGACGCCTCGCTTGGTCTAAGGAGAGTAAACATTGGACGGTTGAACAGTAGAAAAACGTTGTATGGAGTGACGAATCACGGCACACAATGTGGCGATATGATGGCAGAGTGTGGGTATGGTGAATGACCGGTGAATGTCATCATCCAGCGTGTATAGTGCCAACAGTAAAATTCTGAGGCGGTGGTGTTACAGTGTGGTCTTGCTTGTTGTTTTGCTTGGCACTTTACAGCACAGGCCTACACTGATGCTTTAAGCACCTTCTTGCTTCCCACTGTTGAAGAGCAATTCGGGAATGGCGATTGCCTCTTTCCACACGATCGAGCACCTGTTCATAATGCACGGCCCGTGGCCGAGTGGTTACACAACAATCACATCTCTGTAATGGACTGGCCTGCACAGAGTGCTGACCTGAATCCTATAGAACACCTTTGGGATTTTTGGAACGCCGACTTCGTGCCAGGCCTCACCGAGCGACATCGATACCTCTCCTCAGTGCAGCACTCCGTAAAGAATGGGCTGCCGTTCCCCATGAATCCTTGTAGCACCTAACTGAACGTATGAGTGCGAGAGCGGAAGCTGTCATCAAGGCTAAGGGTGGGCCAACACCAGATTAAATTCCTGCATTACCGATGGAGAGCGCCCCGAACTTCTAAGTCATTTTCATCCAGGTGTCCGGATACTTTTGATCACATAGTGTATATGCAGAACTTTGAAGGAAAGATTATAAAGCGGCTTTACAGTACGATTAAGGACAGGACCAAGATCAAGAAAAGTGGTCCATCAAGTTATTAAAGTGAGACATGAGGTGAGAACAGCTCTCATAAACGAGACAATAAGTATATCTTGAGTTTCGTTCGGTTTCCGTGAAAGAATACCTAGAAGTGAGGTAATGCGTTCAGTGCCAAGATGCCAAGACCTTGGTCATTGGCAAGTCATTGCGATAAAAAGTAGTAATTTGTGGGCATTGTAGGGAAGAAAGCCACATCAGAAAGGACTGCAATAAATCAAACAAGCAACGGTGTGTGTACCATGAAACATAAAACACCATCGAGGGGGAGAAGGGTCGCCAAAAGAACCAGGAGTTTTAGGTAAAAAGTGAGCAGTAAGCAACAGAGCGTGCGACACGGACCAAAGTAGAGCATCATGCACCTACAAAAAGGGGGAAAGAAGTTTTTGACGAAAATTAAGAACTATGTGGTATAACAGAGAAACAAGATCAGAAATGGATGTAGAAGTGACACACAGACGATCATGATTTGGTGACACAAACTAGGCAGTTGTACGTAGAATGCAACAGCACACAGCCTCAGGAATACACTGCTCTGACTACAGAAATAAAAGATTCGGCAATTCAGGACGTGAATCTGCAACAAAAGCAGTACGAGACTCAGAGCCAGTTCGTACAGTAAACAAACGCCCACTACAAAGAAGTAAGGAATAAAACACAGCCTGGAACAGATCCTCTACAGATTTATGAAAGCGTAGAGAACGTTATGCAACTCACTAAATGGGAAGAGGCGATGACGCTCACTATAGCGTTACGACATCTAGTAAGGTATAAGCATCCAGAAGGGATTACTTTTCTTGTACTTGATTACGTAGGCAGACTCCAGCTCAGAGATAAAAGTCTGCCAACAGAAGTGGAAAAACTGGAGAAGGAACTCAAGCGGCTACTTGCTAAAAGAAATGAACCATTCTCCTTTGATACCTTGTACAAGAACTTTGTGATGACGTATGGTTGTATAGCATGCGATTACAGGCGAGTGGGGGAAGAATGTAGCATAAATACCTGTCACCCCTAAAGGAGATAAAGATAGGACAGCTTAACGCCGTGAGAAGAGTCAGCGTATTGCATGAGGGTAGTAGAGCAGCAGAAGAGTTGCAGTTAGATGCACTGTGACTCCAGGAACCGTATATGGACCAGGGAAGATCCCACTGTGCCAATAACTGCCCACACAGTCACACAACGGCAACATCCTATGGCAGCAATAATAGTACTTAATAAGGCTATAAAAGTGACAAAAATATCAGAATAATGTTCAGAACACGTAATGGGTGTCGAAATTTTAAACGTAAGGGAGAGTTGCATACTGGTTTCCATGTATCTTTAATTTATGATGGGATGGAGGAGAATATGCTTAGACTAAAGGATATTAATCACCTAGGACGAGCTAAGCCTTTTGTGGACTCCACTGATGCACATACGAAGTCAGTATTGTGGCACAGCCCCCTGACTGGAGTCCGCAGCTCGCTGTCTCGCGGTCGCGTTCTCACTTCCCGAGCACGGGGTCCCGGGTTCGATTCTCGGCGGGATCAGGGATTTTCACCTGCCTCGAGATGGCTGGGTGTTTGTGTTGTCCTCATCACTTCATCATCATTCATGAAAGTGTCGAGATTGGACTGAGCAAAGGTCGGGAATTTGTACTGGCGCTGATAACCGCGCAGTTGAGCGCCCCACAAACCAATCATCATCATCATCAACCACCTGACTGATGACCGTGGAAGACAACTAGAAGAAGCCGTTATGGAACTCAACCTAAGATACTGAATGCATCTCACAATCCGCCAGCCTTCTAAGAGACGACTGCAGCAACGTCAAATACTTACGTCACTTTAGCAAATACGGCAGTCGCACGCCATGTGAAAAGTCTGGATGGTTGCGAATGAATGACATCGAGTGACCATAATATCATACACTATACCATCAATGGAAGGGAAATCCAAGACTCCATAGAAAACATGAGCATAAGGTCGAAATATAAAATCAAAGACGCTACCTGAGATGAACTAAGAGTGTTTCAGTGTCCAGGAAGTCTGTTGCTGGATGAGGCGCCGCAGAAATTAAGATGCGAAACAAGAACCAGAAAGTTATACCAGAGCACCATGACACAAGAAGAAAGTATTCGAAAGTTGCGTAAATACAGGTATGTTGAACAATAATTTAAGGAAGAGTTCTAGAAAACAAAAATGGAACGGTGGAAGCAATTCGTGGATGCTAACTTAGAAATTGATCCCTGGGTTGTGCCATATAAAACAGTCTGC